>NC_085862.1:47882679-47910179 GCF_034702125.1 Engraulis encrasicolus | reverse complement strand
TCTCCTCTACATCTCCCTCCCCCGTCTCTGCCCTCCTTTGGTCGTCCAGGGTAATGTTACCAGTGTGACATCAGCGTGATTGATTGTTATCTCAAGCGGGACAGGAACACTGAGACAGACAGACAGACAGACAGACAGACAGACAGGCTGGCAAAAAGAGAGAGAGAGAGAGAGAGAGAGAGAGAGAGAGAGAGAGAGAGAGAGAGAGAGAGAGAGGTGTGGAGAGAGAGAGAGAGAGAGAGAGAGAGAGAGAGAGACAGACATAGACAGACACAGACACAGAGACAGAGACAGAGAGACAGGGACAGACAGAAAGAAAGGCTGAACTAAATGACAGAGAGAGTGAGAGAGAGAGAGAGAGAGAGAGAGAGAGAGAGAGAGAGAGAGAGAGAGAGAGAGAGAGAGAGAGAGAGAGGGAGAGATAGAAAAAGAAAAAAGAAAAACAAAGGAGGAGGGGAGAGAGACTGAAGCATGTGATTAATTAAACATGAAGGGGTGGATCAGAGCCAGTAGTAGGCAGAATAGGACACAGAAAGGATGACCACTAATCAGGCTGAGACAAAGAAATGAAGTGACACAGACAGACAGAGTAAGAGAACAAGGGAGGGGGTGGGATGGAAAGAGAGACAGACTCTTTCACAGTGGTGAACAACTGCGTTGTTATTTTGTCCATGTCTTGTTTATATATTATTTATATATTATTTATATATTATTTATATAGTATTTATTTATATTATGTTCTATATAGATATGCAACGACTGCTTTGACGAATATCCATTAGAGAGAGAGAGAGAGAGAGAGAGAGAGAGAGAGAGAGAGAGAGAGAGAGAGAGAAATGAAGAGAAAAAGAGGGGCATTTATGGGGAGGGAGAGAGGGAGAGAGAGAGATTATGAAAGAGGGAGAGAGGGAAAACACCCCAAGACCTATGCTGAATGCTAATTAGCCGGTGATGTTGACTTGAGCACCTCAAAACAAAAACAACACCATCAGCACCACCGACAGCAGCAGTATACCGTAAATAAATGTAATGGGTCTAGAGTTGAGGAGAAGAGTTCAACCAACATTCTGCATATAATGTGCCTGTAGTAGCTTATGGATATACTACTACATTTTGAGAAAAAGAAAGACGAAATATGTACTGAATATCCTTGCTTTATCTATGTTATACTATGTTGTGGATGTGAAAATGTTGGTCTTAATCTGAGAATATTTTTACAAACATAATTATTTTTTAAATTAATGTGTCATTCTATAATCACTGGCAAGGGAGTCCATGCATTGTCTTCGCAATATATTGCAATATAATGCATTGTCAATATAAGACAATATAATGCATTATCACCGTGGTAGTTGTCTTGAATGATCAGTTCACCACCACAAACCATGACCTCTGGCTTGTTCTGAGACATGCCATCTCATGTCTGCCTTTACAGTTTTTAGGTAAGCCAAGAGAAGACACCTCAGCCGGGACGTGACACCTCAACCGGAGTGATCCAATCAACGCGTGTCATGCTCAGACCCACGTGAGCCTGCCTGCCAGCACTCTCGCGCACCCTCTGTGTGTCCAGAACTTTGGCGCCATCTGGTGTTTCAAATCAGATGATTCTTTCCAGACCTAGTCAGCGGGTTCATTCACTTCTGTTTCTGTTTTTCGAATTTCATATGACATGATCACAATCCAAGACACTTTGCAACGTTTCAACAATTTTCAATTTAATTCAATCAAGTAGCCTACAATCAATCTTCTTGAACTGGAACCTACTCCTAATAAAAAAGACAAAGAATGCAGACAGAGCAAGACACTTATCAACTTCCGTTGTTTTCCCCTATGCCCCTATCCCTTCTGGTAACTCCTTACATAATAGTCTCCACCAACTAAAACCAACAGCAACAACTCTGAGCATTGGATGGTTTATGGGGCTGGCACGGAGGCTTTGCTTAAACCCCCTGAAGAGACAAGCAGATGGCGGTGTTTGGGCTGTGACTGATCAAATTGTTCCGGGGGGCCAGTACTCTCGTCTCTAGGCCATAATTATCAAGTTAAAGAATACAAACATGGGCGCAGAGGGCCGGTCGGCATTCCTCATCTTTTTACGGGAGAACCATGCTACATTATCCAGTCAGAATGTTCACATCTACTGTACAACACTGAAACTCTTAGGTTCATGGATTTAAAATGCAATTCGAGCTGAATTCTTTTATCCTTACGAGTCTTTGCTTATCAGTGCTTGATACTTGCAATTGAGGCCAACAGTCAGGGCGCTCACGCAAGAGCAGGGAGAGCCAATTGAGCAGGGAGTGCTAGGCAGACAGGTAGT
The DNA here is from genome assembly GCF_034702125.1 of Engraulis encrasicolus. Classification (NCBI taxonomy): domain Eukaryota; kingdom Metazoa; phylum Chordata; class Actinopteri; order Clupeiformes; family Engraulidae; genus Engraulis; species Engraulis encrasicolus. The sequence continues at coordinate 47,907,859 of NC_085862.1, read as the reverse complement.
GTGCTAACAGCACACCTCATTCTTCATTTACCTACAGTACATGAGATAAAGCATCACTGAGTGTACTACTGGGGTAGAGTTGCCTTGTAAGGGTGGAAGGCATTGCAGTACCACTTGTCTCTAAGGGTGATAAGACATCACAGTGAATGACAGAGACAAAAAATGCACTCCTGCAGGTCCTACACAGCAGGGAGAAACACACTCCACAAGTCTCTGGCTTGTTGCTTAATCTCATGCATGCCCATTGCCAGTGCACAGTGTTTTCAAATGCCAGGTGTTGAGAGCATCCATCAGTATAAATCTCCTTAGTGTGAGAATTTTATGGAGAAATGTGTAACATACTACGACAGAATGTACACACTCTTGACACAACTTGCCGTATTCTGTGACAACAATCCTCACAAGATACTCACTTACTATACAGTATGTTTACTCTATTCATGAATATATACAACTGGCAGCCTAGCCAATAGGACAACTCTTATTGACAAGACAAGCTGAAAAAAGTTACACCTCCATGTGCTATGGGTAACATCCAAGTGACCAGTGAGATGGTCAACATTGCCATGCGGCATGTTTCATCAGTCAACAAGAACTAGTGACATCTGCCTACCAGGTGTCCAATGTCAGCTTCTCTCACAAGCTGTAGTGCTGAGCATGCATATCCAAATAAGACAAATGTAGCAGGTGCCAAACCAAAACAGGAAGTATAGTTAGCAAAAAGGAACAAAGATTTGCACACAAGTTACTACACAACATGTCTGAAGAAGATCTGAGGATCGAAACGCTGCTCTTCTTTTGCGTAATAAATGTCATAATAAATTGTGTCTATTGAAAGCAGTGTGCAAATATTTTATTCCCTTTTAGACTCTCTCATAGAGGCATTATGTTAAGCACAGGCCCAAACCACCCTATTTTATTGTGTGCCCATACAGCATGCTTGACATTGATGTAAAAAAGAAATAGACTGAGCCTCTGCTGAAACTAGCCGTCTGACCCAAATTAGCATCTGGCTGACCCACTTTGCATGCATTAAGACACACTCCTTCCTTGGCACTGTAGAGAGAAAATTAGCGGCCTATGTTTGCCAAACAGGGTGCATGCAGATACAGCTTAATAAAGGAAGCAAAAATTAACTGGCAGATAAAAGTCAAACCTTAAAAGAAAATGACCTTCAGTTACAGAGGCACAGCCTATAGGCTACATACTAGTGCTTGGCAATATGGGGGGTAAAAAATCACGATATGGATTACTTAATGTCACGATAACGATATCCCACAATTATGTATGTTTTCAGTTATTCTGTTTATATTCTCTTGTGTCTTTTTGAGTCGCAAAACCATGTTTCTTTAAAATGCCGTTATAGGGAGCGTGCAGAGTGACAACACAAAATGTTATTAAATGATATATACGACATACTGGTACATACATGCAGCACACATGATGCAAACAGGTATTTAAAAACACAAAAGGCACCATCACCGACACAGTGACAAAGACACACAGACACACACAAAGCTCCTTACCAGCAATAATGCGAAACCAGCCAGTGAGGAGCTGCTCAGCCATCGAGGGCTACTATCTCCATGGGGCGAGAGAGACAGAGACTGCAGGATGTCTGTATGAGAGAGGCGGAGTGCAGACGCTGTCGAGACACCAGAGAGACAGATGCTGAAAACCTGAGCAGAGAAAGAATGGGTGAGGGAGAGAGAGAGAGAGAGAGAGAGAGAGAGAGAGAGAGAGAGAGAGAGAGAGAGAGAGAGAGAGAGAGAGAGAGAGAGAGAGAGAGAGAGAGAGAGAGAGAGAGATATGGAGATAGAAAGAGAAAGAGAGAGCAAGAGCAAGAGAGAGGGAGGGAGGGAGGGAAATAAAAAAGAGGGGTGGGAGTCAGGAGTTCTGATACTGTTCTATTTGACAAATTCCGGAGGGACCCAGACAAAGGTACATTTCTAATCTGATGGCACTGTATCTCTGACGCACCTGATGTTCTTGCTCCTCCACTTATTCTCTTCTATCTAGCCATCTTCATTTATCTCTCACACACACGACACATACACACTGTGTCAATCTGTCCAGAATGAATATGTGACAGAGGTGTACCTGCACAGTTCGTCCCCCTCAGGGCCGCGAACCAGCCACTACGTCAACGCATCAGGTTTGGCAATGGGAGGCACAGTACGAGACCACTGAGCTAAAGGGCCGGTCCGATAACCAAACGCTACCGCACTGTATTGAGGCTTCAGGAGGGAGGTTAACTAACGTTCCACGCCACACTCTGCTAGTTGGCCTCCGTTACAAATACAATAAACCCAACACAAAACACCCCATGGATGACCCTCTCGTTTAGTGAGGGTAAGGGGCACTAATCGATTAGAGTAGCTTTAGGAAGGAAATTAAGTTCAGCCAGAAAAGACTCAGACAAAGAGGAATTGAATTAGGCATTTTTAATGAGAGATTATTGTAAGAGGTTGGCAATTCATTAATTATTTGGCGGAGGCCCAATCATCGGCCAGGTCTTACTGATCGATCCAGTTGTGATACCGTAGAGCTGTAGGGACAGGATCTTTTAACCCCCGGCGCGAGACTGGGCCCAACTGGTGGTGGTGGGGTTGGAGGAGGAGATCTCAAACGTCGGCACCTGAAGCAGCAGGAAGGGTGAGTGAGAAACGTCATTATAAACATGGGGTTGGCCACTGATTGGACGAGGGCGTGATGCACTTTAATTGAGTCTTTCCTGACAGAACTACCGCAAGCTCCATGTCTCTAGGAGATTACACATAATAGACATGTTGTTGCAAAACAGATCACATATTGTAATTGCACATATCTGAAGTAGCTCACAAAAGTGCACACACACACACACACACACACACACACACACACACACACACACACACACACACACACACACACACACACGCACACACGCACACACGCACACACACTTAAAATATGACAACATTTGGGTGGATTGAAGGTTTAAAGGCAGTTAATTAATGATGCAGATGCATCACAGATCCTAGCATGCTTACAAAAGTGCACACACACACACACACACACACACACACACACACACACACACACACACACACACACACACACACACACACACACACACACACACACACACACACACACACACACACACACACACACACACACACACTTAAAATATGGCAACATTTGGGTGGATTGATGGGTTAAAGGCAGTTAATTAATGATGCTGATCATTCAACATTTAAAAGTTGAGTTGATGTCAGCAGGCTTAACTGTGAGTCAAGCAACAAAATGGCACCATCTGCTGGTGAACCCATTACATAGCATCACTGTTCTGGCCTGATGTCAGGACCTTCGGGGTTGCGAAGTGAACTCATTGGAGAGTTCACTGGTCTTGGCTTTCAGTGTGTTTTTTTTAAATGGCACATTTGTGCAACACAACCCAGCCCCCCACAGACGTCAAGAACAGAGTGTCTGATGCTTGACCATGAGGGTCGTAGCACCGTTTCAAATGAAATGAATCTAATATCCTACCACAAGAGTGAACGTCCATTATTTTGCCGTTGCCATCCATGAATGGATCCCTTCAAACTAGACTACAAGGGTAGTTATGTTGTGGATGTTGAACTGAGCTTTGAAATGTGTTATTCATACTGAGACAAACCAGACATGTTAAATTATTATTCTGTCTTTTTATCCCCTCCTTCTTATGAATACAGATATCCCAAATATTACAAAACAACTGTGGCTCAAGATTGTAGCCTAAAGATAGCCAGCCTCCCTGATGTAAGTCACACCCTTTGAAATGGATGCCAGTAGCCTATCATAACAACCAAATATGTATTGGCTCCTCTGCCAAAAGCATGTCATCGCAGCTCTGATGACAAGAGGTCATTACAAGTCATCTGACAAAATGACTTACTTAAACACTTATGTCACAAGTCAGTAAAATACAGAATGTTCTTGACAAACCCATTGAAATGTCTGAATCACTAAAACGTCAACAATTAAAGTTCAACAATTAGGCTAAAGGCGAAAAATATGAGCTCATTTTTGGCCAAAGCAGACCACACATCCTCAATCTACTAGGCTCCCCATAGGTTTGGAAATGCATAACAGACTTCTTCAGCGTACAGGTATTTTCTCATCAAAATTGCGTTGAATGTTCAGTTCAGTCAGAAATAACAGAATTGTATGCAACATTTACCTATAGTTCATATTACACAGATAATTTCCTTTTAGAGCATGTACACAGCACCAGCAAAAATGCGACACAGCTGAAACTTCGGGGCGTCAGGCCTATGTCACCACTTAAAGTCAGAGAGTAATGCCAAGTGAAAGAACAAGTGGGTTTCCCATCAGTGTATCAATTAAATGGAAACCAATCGTGGGTGATGATTCGCATGTCATTAAAGGTACACTGTGCAGGAAATGGTCAAAAAAAGGTACTGCAACTATGCTGATCATTGAAACTAGGTTGCCTTTTGCCAAATTTGATATTTTCGTGAACGTTTACTTAGTAATAAACGAATATTTTCTAGTATGGCCCAAGTACAGTCATTTTTGCAGGTAAAAATGGCTATTTCTGGAAATTCAAAATGGCGGACCATGGAGACGATCCCCCCAGAGAGAGTAGAGAGAGAGGTTCCATTGGCCCATTGTTTCCGAGTTCTATTATTGCAAGGGGGAGGGGGGATCCCCCTTTAGGCAGACCTAGGCAGACCTAAGGACTGTTCTATTCAATGCTAGGAGTATTATGACACGCCCCTTTAGGCAGACCGGAACCTGGTCATGTTAGGTGCCCATAGCAACCTATTACATTGGCATATCTCTATATACTTAAAGAATCTCTGATCCCCCTTTTCATGTATGAAAAATGAAATTATTCCAGTCATAATGAATACTTAGAATTTGAGGGTGGTGGTAAGTATTCATGAAAAAGATAACATTAGTGAATGGGTAGCATGAATACTGGAAATAAACAACTAAACATCTTACACAGCGTACCTGTAAAGTCATGCACTATCAAAACAAACTCAGAAGAAACCTACAGTACTTGCATCCAGATAAATTCTGGACAACACACTGAAAAATTGAAAATGTTGAAGACTGTCCTCTAGTGGTGAAATATGGTACATACACAACCGTTTAAACAAGTACGCTACTGAGAGAAGGACTAAACCCAAGTGAGCCTCTGTCATGATGGATTGTTGTTATTCTGTGAGATTAAAGGGGCAAACTCTCTGCTTCCTCCAAAACCAACTTCATGTCTGTGGAATGACTGTTACCATTCAGGTTTTTTTTACAGGAGATGTCCTCAGGATACTATTAGGATGATGGCAGCGAGGTTTTGTGAAAGTAGTGAAAAGTCATCCCTCCACCTAAACTCCCTGTTTATTTAGTCCAGACAACTTTTGGTTATTGTAATCCTGTTAAAATTTCAAATGGCTGGAAATCACATCTACATTAATTAGCATACCTGCTGCGTTGATAAAACTCTGTTTTCATAAGACGTCATGTTGGAGGGGTATTTTTAAAAATATAAGTCTACTCAATAAAATGACAGGGCTGCCTTCAGAGTGGTGGGTAGCCCTGTCATTTAAGACCAAAGTTGGGGCCCACAGGATAGCATAGGAGAGGGGAGTCATTAAACACGTATGCTTGCTTGTGTCAACATGGTTTCCACGCATAAAAAAAGAGAGCCACACACAGCGGGAGTTCAGTGGTGGTCCCAAACTAGACTATCCAAGTGCTAAAACATCCAAATCAGAGCGCTGTGCGGTAACTTCTTTCCAGCCTGACATGAAGAACGTATACTGTTCCATTATGACATAAAAAGAGGACTTAGCAATTACAGACTGGTGCTTTTGCTGGATTGGAATCCCTCTAAAATAAATAAACCTTTTTTCATATCCAAAAAGACACTAAAATGCTTTGGCATTTGTGTGATGTAAATTACTGTATGAAACTTGAGCATTTGCCATCTTTGGCTTGAAAATGGGACCAAAATGTTGAAATAATATTGTAGCCTATTCGCTCATGTTCTGTCATAGATCTGTGGCATGGCCCTGTGCACTATTTTTTTTTTAAAAGTTACCTCAAGCTGGAGTGGAAACACCTGGTCCTGTCCCTGTCCCTTGTGGCGTACGTGATGTCTCAATGAGCGTCTTCCCTGGCTGTTGCGGCTGTGGACTCACCACTTCTGGAATGCCAATAAGATTAGTCTCAGTAAAGATGAGGCCTTTACTACACGTCTGCTGACTGGCCTTATGTCAGGTCCGGCTCCGACATGAATGACTGCATTGACCACGATGGTCACATAGAACCCCGCGTTGCCATGCCGACAGACGTGCCATTCCACAGGCGTAAACTGGCGGTCCACATATTCCACTCGTCTGAATACAGTCTTGCTGTCATGGCAACAGCCAGACCCCTGCACCCTTTTCAGACGTTCTCTGTGAATGGGGAAAGTCTGGCCTGTCTAACACCCACCACAGCCTGTCATGTCCCCATCTCCGCCTTTCAGACCAGGGTTTTCTTAAAAGCTTTGTACGTCAGTCTGTGGAACCTCAGACTTGGTGTTGGTTTCTATAATTCAATTCACTCATTCTTGACAAGCTCCTACCAAGACATATCTGGTAATATTAGCCATACATTTGTCTGATGACACATATTTTCAAATACAGAGACAATCAGGGACACTTGTTAATAAACCACAGTCAAATCCAAACATCTCATACAGAGGATCTGCTTCTCAGAGGGATAGAACATGGCAAATCTATAAAGCAGTTAAGAATCATACCAGTAAGAGTTTATTTTCATTGCATAACTACGTACTTGGTTTATGAAGCATGCATAGAGAGGGATAGGCATAGGCTGACAGTGAGAATAGCACTCCATATTATCTGCTGATTCATTCTGAACATCCATCCAGGAGAATGGTCAGCTTAAAATCATAAAAACGTCAGTAGCATCCCTGACCAGTTTCTTCACCGAACCCACAATAAGGCAATACACAGGCGCACAAATTGCATGTGTGACGAAGACCAGCATCACTTTCATCATCATTTGGCTACTTCAAATCCCACCAAAAGTCCTTCCTCTCTTAGTGTCCATGGTAACAGCAAACACACATTGAGCTGAGACAGACATACAGGCAGCCACATCAGTCTCATACTCAGTGTTGCCAGATTGGGTGGTTTCCCTCCCAATTGGGCTGCTTAGGATGGCCATCTGCGGGTAAAAATGGCATTTAGCAGAAAAAAACTCCCAATTTTTGGCCATAGAAATCAATAGAATTGGGCAGGATTTGGTGCTTCCAGGCGGGTTTTGAGCATTTTTGGGGCTGGAAGACATCAGCCTCATCGGGCAACTCTGCTCATGCTGCCTGTGGTCTGCGCCACATCCATGCCACCCATCACTCCGTGTATTCAAATGACAAAAACACACTTAAACTGTCTGCTCCCCCCTCCTCTTCCTCTTCCTCTCTCTCCTCCCTCCCTCCCTTCTTCTCAGCATCCATGTTTGACCTACTTTCTTCATTTCTGTCTTCATGCCTTTTTACTCCAGTGGAGGGCAGAGCAGGATCGCAGGAGACGGTTGAGTGGCTGGCGAGACAGCTTTTACTGTATGCTCAGCTTGATGTCACTCTGAATGAAGCGGCAGGCTATGGCGGTGTTAACCCCACACATGGTCCTGGACACACTGCCGCACACATGCTCACGTCCATCATGCTGCAAACAGCACATACTGTCCACACACACGCACATGCACGCACACGCACGCACGCACACACACCTCCATCAAGGGTTACAAAAGAAGGATAGTAGAGTGCTGACGGATTCCCACCTTTACATTTGGACCTCATGTATATGGTGTATGTAGGGAACTGCTAAGAACACTCAGTTCATGTGGTGCAATGCAACAGCGTGCTCAGATCTACAATACGTAGAGATATCAAATCAGCCACTTTGCAAAGTGCACGGGCCAGCAGAAGAGGGTGTCCATATCAGGAGAGGACTCTACACCTTATACAGCATCAGTGTCCAGGGCCCTTTTTCAAGGACATATTGGAGCTGAAGAAGTATAACCACTAGATGTTCCCCATTACATCATCCTGGCAACTGCTGAAGTTTTTGGGGATATTTTTTGGGGGATTTTTGCCTTTATTTGGGACAGGATGGTGAGAGACAGACCAGAAATGAGTAGGGAGAGAGATGGGGAGGGATCGACAAATGACCCGGAGTGGAATCGGACTCGGGTTGGTGGCATAGCAGTGTGGTGCCCTACCGTTAGAGCCACGGTAGGACCCTGATGAAGCTTTTTAGATGAGAAATGAAATATTGGGGGCGCTGTGGCTCAGCGGCGCTAAGCCCCCCACATATGGGCTTGCATACCCATGGTGACCCGGGTTCGAGTCCGACCTGGGTCCTTTGTCAGTCCAGCCCCCATCTCTCTCTTCCCCTCTCTTACTGTCATGCTCTCGGCTGTCCTATAATCAATAAAGACACAAAATCTGTCACGTTGCTGATTCTATGGAGTCTCTCAAAATGTACTTTCCCATTTACAAAAGGGAACCACGCAACGCAGGATTTATTCCAATGAGATAGTTGAAACCTACTTATCCTTGAGAAGAGTGGTTCTGGCCTTACCAGAAACGTTTAAGTCAAACCATGGCAATCACAAATGTAAACTAAGATGAATTGCAGTGGCGAGCAAACTGGCGCAAAATAAGATGCACACACACAGGCTACAGCAGTTGAAGCAACCCCTAAAGCCGCAAGTTTTAAATGTGGACCTTAATTCTCCTGAAAGGGCTGAGCTAACTAATCTAATGTGGTTTTAAGTCCACATCACAGTCAATCAATCTGGACCTCTTGGCTCTTGGCGGGGGAGAGCAAGGTCCCACATCAATAAGGGCTGAAGTTCAGGCCCCGTGCACCCATCTAATCATGGAGGCCCATGTACCGTACAGCACACCGCTATAGCGGCACGTCAATCCCACTGCACGTGCACACAGCTGCCGTCTCCTCGTCTCTCCTCTCCTCGCCTCTCCTCTCCTCTCCTCTCCTCAGCTGCATGGACTATGGAGGGAGTGATCCACTGATCAAACATGATAAGAGTCTCTGATTAATAAAACACTTTTTTTTCCCGGTGCCGAACAGCACGTCATTGAGGGGTGAGGTGCACTGTGCAGAGAAAACAAACATCCATCATCCGGATACGTACGTAGTAGAGACGACGTGCTCAGAAAAATCTATCACTAAACACTGGACATGAATGGAAAAACCATTGGGAAGGATATTTCAAAAATGAACTTTGGCCATCTGATGACAACAAAATCCAGTTGTTTTGAGTCCGTCTACACAACAGGGTCACTCCATCTCCAGCATACCACAGTAAGGCATGAGGAAATAGAACCCAATTACCCTAAAAGGTTTGGGCTGCATTAAAAAAAACGCTTTTTTTCCAGTAAGGCAACAGGAATTGAGATAATGAGGGACTGAGTGAGTGCATGCATCTGTGTGTGTGTGTGTGTGTGTGTGTGTGTGTGTGTGTGTGTGTGTGTGTGTGTGTGTGTGTGTGTGTGTGTGTGTGTGTGTGTGTGTGTGTGTGTGTGTGTTTGTGCGCCGCCTCTGACAGTGCGATGAGGGCATCACTGGGCAAACGGCACGTACACAGAGGGCAGCAGCAGACAGACTGGCAGCTAATCTCCTGGATCTCCTCACGTCTCAGGGCCCAACTGCAGGAATTCTCCCTCCGCTTGTTTCTCTCTGGGTCACTCCCTAATCAGCGTCCCTCATCGGGCATCGCCCCGGGCGACGAGGAGTAAGTAAGCGGACCGCTGCGGAAACATGAGACGTGGGCCAACGTGCCGATGGCAGCTGTCTGGACCCTGAGACCGATGATGGCACCGTGGGGGCTTTTTCCATGCAAGAGCAACGGGCAGGGAAACGAATGGAGGGGGGGTGGGGGCAAAGGGGTCAGTTGTCCCAGTCCCAGGGAGAGAGAAGGGGGGCAATTTGAATTCAGTCTCCAGTTCATTTGGTTGGCAGGCCCTTTCAGATGACTTTGTCCTTGGCCTGGTCAAAGCTGTCACCATCCCTGGCATCGGGTGAGCAGCAGGCCCTGGTGATTAGTCTTATCCTGACGTCTAGTCAACCATTAAGAGACGAAAAGGACCTAAATATGGACATTAAATTACAGTAGTTGAGGGAATTGTGAACGGCCACTCTTTGTATGACCTGACTCTGAATACATGTCTTAATTGGCACAGGGTAGAGCACTAACCATCGATGGATTACTTTCAAAGATTTGGACTTTTAGAGAAGGATAAAACCACTTCTAAGTGAACGTTCATTCATTTATATCTTATTCACACACAGAAAATTGACTCTATGAGCAAAGCAAAGACTCTATGAGTCTATCATATTCTGCAAGAGAATGAAATGAGATGAAATGAGATGAAAGAAGCACCGTTGTTCCTAATGTAATGCAGTTCCATGTTTTTGAGACTGTGCGATACAGGAAATGAATTAATATTGGTGCCCCACTTTTCTGAAAGGTAAGAGGCAAGCAGCTGATGGTTTCCACAGCAACTGCTCGGGCTGTGGAGATCTATGAGCCTCTCTGTAGCTTCTATATTTTGCATGGTCTACGGTACATTGTGATGTGTGAAATATCAGGGTTGATGACATGGCTAAAGAAAAAAAAAACATTGCCAGCTATTTCCCTCCTTGATTTTCCCAGCAATTTCTCTCTTTGGGAACAGTAACAAACAGAAAACGAACGGGATCAACATTTTAAAGGAGTAGGGTGAGAAAATAAATGGTTAAAAAAAAGCTTAAGGGAAGAGCAGTGAGTTCATATTGCAACCAACTGATGTCACTCACACCACTGCTAATTCCTCCCATCAACCATGTCCATGGGGAGCCTTAGACGTAAATAAACAGAACCAACTCGCTCCGCAATCAGTAGCAATCTCCAAACATCGCACTGCCACTCCCAAACCAACGCCACATGGACCAAAAACAGCAAAAATAGCACCTAAACTCCTCCTTCCTCTTCAGAGTTTCTGACGTTCACCAGATGAGAACTTTTCTGGTTTCAAAATTAGGATAATGATGGGATTATCACCATGAGAATTGTGACAAATCTGACCACCCCTAACCAAAAATTCCACGAGCGCAGCACGTCTCTTTTAATTTCTCAATTTTCTTTATTATGCAATATGTCGGTCTTGGTAAATTTGGGTTATGCATAAGTGTAAGCGACAGTGAATCTGTGCTCCAGAGGCAACCGAATGACGCAGTTGTAGCAGGTCTTGGAAATTGGGTGTGCGTGTTTTTTTCCTCTCCTCCTGCTTCTCCTCCACCACTGCCATCTCTATTCATCAGAGCACTGCTGCACAGCAGCACACATACCTGGGCTGCCACATCCTCAGTAGGCAGCCTGCCCTGAGTATGACGTCCCGCAGAGCGCTGGGTCACCCTGAAGAGGTGCCTTTGTTTGGGCACATCTCTCTCCGGTGAGCAGGCAGGCAGGCAGGCAGGCAGCAAGTTAGCTTACGCCAACCTTGAAAAACGTAGGGATGGGGATGGGGGGTTGCTGGAACTGGGGCACTCCTACACACTTTTGATGTGCGCACAGCACACAGACAGACAGATCTTGAGAGCCAGGACTAAGTGGCTGCAGCAGCATCTTTTTCGATGTTTTTTGCCCCCCGTTAACAGAACAGCAGGAGAGAACACGCTGAAAAATCCAGCAGCACTCCTCTCCTGATTCTCGCGGCCAACACATCTTAGTCACCACCGCAGCGCACACACACAAAAAATCCCACATCTGTCAGGCGGCATGTCTGTGTGACGCACAAGCAGACCTCAGCTCACCCACAAAGGGTTTAAATGAACACTAATCCCTACAGTTCCTGGATCTCTGTTCGGATGGATACAGGCCTTGGTCCAGAGACGGCTCTTTTCAAGGGTAAGGCCTACGTACTACTCATCCCAAAACCAATCCACAGCTTTCCTGCGGCGTGGCTTATTCATCCGTCTTCACTTCCCCTTTGGTGAAGAAAGGCCTCCAACATCCCACAAGCCCCTGGGAGCAGCCTCGCAATAAATAAAGACATAATGATATGCCAGGGGGATTCGGGTCGGGTCGGATGTGCTTGTTTTACTGTAGTTTTTCCAAGGGCGTTTATCCGGGACGCCGCCTGCAGTCCTACAGTATGCCTAATCTCCACACCAGATACTAGAGCGATGGAGACTTGGCCCTGTAAAAGTCTGTGTCATTGGCCTTGTAAAAAAAATAATCATAAAACACATGTGCTAAACGCAAGCAACAGAAACGGGACTCTTCAGACTTCATGGTCTAGGTAGCGAAAGGATGAGGACTCCTGGTGTTTTTCCCGCCTTGAGCAACAAAAAATTCCCCTAATTTCCCCTAATGCAGCAGTTCAGTATGCTTTATGTTTCCTGTTCTCATGTCTCACATACCCCCCCCCACACCCCCGTCCTATGTGAGTCATTAGGTCCTGATGAGCAGGGGGCTGGGGCGGGGTGTTGGTGTTAAGAGTCTACACGTGCACCACTCCGAGCCAACACTTGTTATCTTTTGCTCAAACAGGGGCATTGAACCTCCCAGATCCAATTGCATGCTGCAGCAGCAACAGTGTGAGCTGGAGTGGAGTGGAGTGGAGTGGAGCGGAGTAGGAGTAAAAGGGGAGCACCATACCTTGAGCTCCGTTACTCTCTGTTGAATGCAGGCAGCGGGAGTAGATTTAGGAGGTATGCGGTGGGCATGCGAGGGCCAGGCAGCTGTCCTTGGTGGACTATGGCAACCGGGTCAGCAGCGAGAGCGTCACAAGGCACGAAGACTGTGACGCCAGTGGGGGGATCGGGTACCCCTCAAGTATCCCTGCCATTCACACACACACACACACACACACACACACACACACACACACACACACACACACACACACACACACACACACACACACACACACACACACACACATGCGCGCACATGTACACACAGTTGCATAAATAAAATTGACCATCCAGCATCAACAAAGCCAAACTTAAGACACAAATAGCACTAAGTCAAATCAGATCCAGTATTCTAGGGGGCATATCAGATGACTACATTTCAAAATCAATTACATAATCTGCTTAAGTAAGTGCTAAGAGGTATTCCAAATGGATGAAAATGACTATGTGAGTTTTGTAATACCACTTATGGATCACTAACAGCGGTCTGGAAAAGGGACGCTCATGGACTGCCTGACAATTAACGTACTAACTTAACTTTTTTTACAAGCAGGAACCACCCATGTCCCCAGTTGGCCTATACATGCATTGCACACAAACACTCTTTTTGACGTTGCCGTGCGATCCCTCAGAACTCTTTTGATGTGGTGTCATAGCAGGACTGTGTAATACATTTTAACCAGCTGCTAGATTCTGGCCAGTGGGTGTGAGAGGGCCTGAATCACCACTTTTCGCTGACTTCACTGAGCACCACACCACTGGCTCAACGCCGAACTTCCAATCATGCGTTAACCCAAACATGACCATAACCACACAGGCCTACTATTAAAGAAAAAAAGAACAGTATGAAAACATTAGAGAAAGCCTTGTCATCATCTTTCGCCTCATCATTTAGGCTAGACTCACTGGACAATATGATATACAATGTCACAAGCTAGTAGAAGGCAATAAATGTTCTACAACTCCACAATGTTCTACAATTCCATTTCTCAGACAGCAACATGTATGATATTTGGGGTCCTAGGTTACCTTTTTCGACAGATACAATATTGTAGTTTCCTAATGTCTGAATAGAACTAGGCCTACTGTAAATCAGAAATAACAAGGGCCCTCAGCATACATAATGCTCAATGACAAAAAGTTTCAACAATGTAGCATTGTCCACCTGTTCCCATGCCAAGCACATCAACACAAGTCATACATAAGCCATATTCAATCAGTTGTACAGTAATTAACCTCATAAAACAACGGGGTAGGGAGAGACATGACTGCAAAGTGCATCTCTGAGACCTTTTTAAAATGTGCTTAACAGCCGGTGTTTCCCTACAGTGAAATTTAAATCACTCCCAGTGTCCACAGAACTTTCCCCTTTCCCCTCATTCCTACAGGAATTAAGAATGCATGTGTAAATGTCCAAACACCTCTTCACCCTTGGTTTTCCCCAACTCTGTCAGCCAAAAATCTGAATGTGCGCAGCCTTTTCAGAGGTCAACTCCCTCCACTTCCATTACGCGCTGGAATAATCAGCAATTTCAGGGCGTGAAGTCTGTGGAGAACGACAGCACATACTGTAACAGCCAGCCAAAGTTTTTTGTTTTTGTTTTTTTCTACTGAGCTCGCGCGTCGCGCTGTGCGTCAGCGTCCTTCGAGACCACGAACTCCTATTGTTATTTCTCGGTCAGGATAAAGCAGTTTGATTAGGACCCTACAATAAGTTTGTTGTAGGCTATTAAAATGGCCAACTCCAAACAACAGAAAGTAGGCCTATCTGCGTTGGTTACAGTGAAAAATAGTAGTCTAGACACTTTGCCACTTAGCTATCTTCCTACGGCTTTCTCAGAGACAACCCAGTGTAGAATTAAAGGTCCTGCTTGCGCAATGTAAACAAGCTCTTGGCTTCAAACCACAGACTTCTATTATAACTAGACTGCGGATGTTCGATGCGTTGTGAAGCAACGGCTGGGGGCGGGACATGGGACGATTTTGGGGCGGAAGAAGGAAGTAGAGCGCCTTTTTCCATGTATCTCTATGGTGGACTTGAAGCCATGTAGTTCCTAGGCAATTCTTGCCGAGTCGGCCCTGTTTCGTTAAAACGGTAGTCTCCCCTCCCTCCTAAACAACCCAGATATTTTTTTCGGGCTGACCCTTTATTTAAGAAAGCTATTAAAATAGTTTAAATGACCAATGAGCATGGCTATTTGGGTTGATTGGCAGTTGCCATTCTTTAGAATTATTGTTTTGATTGACAGGCAGGCCGTTGTCAAGGAGAAGGGCGAGTCTCGCGGCGTCTCCAGGGGAAGCCCCCTCTCTCCCTGCTGCATTACTTTCAACCAGCTCTGCTTTCAACAGCTTCATCACTGCGATGGATTATTTAATTTTGGTACACTTTCCCCACAAATATGCTTTGTTGTACTTTTGGATGTACTTCTCCGTATTCTGTAAGGACCTCTGCGGTTTTGGTAAGTAAAATAAAAGCTTGTATACGTGGCTGATTGACCAAAATGACTGAGCTTTGTTTAACAAACACGTACGACAATGCTAGCTTGTTATTAGCCAAAGGCAGCATGCTGATCTTTCAGTGTTTGATTATCTGTCGGTTTGTCAAGTAACTTAATTGTAATCTGAATGCCTTTGCTTTTGAAAGCAAAATGTGTCTGTTTGGCGTGCATCATGTGTATGGATTCCCTCCTTCCGTACCGTAGCCAAATCCTTACATATTCATTCACGATGCTGTAAACATTTCACTACCATTCTGGCACTATGCTGGCCAGCCACATCGGAAAAGCAACCTAGTCTAGCTGTGTTCCTCCGTGAAAAACTGTCAAATATTGTTTGTTTCTGTGTTGCCAAATTGCCAAGTTGCTAGTTGGTGATGAAATGATGGTCATTGGTACGTTCGTTTTCAGTATGCAAATTGCGTCATTAATGTTGACTGTACTGAGTGACGAGTGCATAGTGTAATGCAAACTGTCAGTAATGTTGACGATTGCAGGCCTACTGACGAGTGCATTGTGTAGTAAACATCCTTTCCCCATCCTCATGTGACATGGTTTCATTCTGTAGGCAAAACAACAAACCACACTTCACCTGGAAAACACAGCCAGGACTCACTGTCAGGTAGGCCTAAGTTTCAAATCCCTAAAGTATACGCTTGACTTAAGACCAGAGACCTTCCAATGTAAGGCTAACACCATCATCTGCTTACTCTGCATGTGTTTATATATTAGTAATAACATAGTAATGAAATATATGTTGTTCTCATCACCCTTCGTTTGTCATCATTTTCTTTACAGATGTCTGAAAATGTACAGTACACGCCAGCAGGTCTCACCATAGTCAACATCATTAAGGATTTGACTCTCTGACCTGAGAAGAGGCCCCATAAACACACCTGACAAGGACCAGCCACTGTTGCCAGTGCACAACTGAGGACCTGACCAGCCTGCTGCCATCTATGATACTATATAGTACCCGGTATGTAACATTACACTACACTCAGCCAATGCTTGCATCCAAAGCGACTTTCACTTATTTTTACATGTGCCTCCCAATTTGAAGGGACAAAAAGTAATTGGACTGGATAAAAGTATAGATCAAGCGTAGTAAACTCTCAGCGTTTGTCAGTAGCCACTATCTTCAATAATTACAAGGGTACCAATTCTATTGACAGATATGCATGCCCACACCATGAAACTACCACCCCATGATTTTCACTGATTAGGTAGCATGCTTTGAAACACGAGCAGCCCATCTCCTTATCTATTGTGTTTTCTTCCCATGAACCTGACACTAATACAAGTTCAGCTACTTAATGTTGAGGTAAATAATGTAAACGACATAAGTATGTTAAGTTGTTGGTGTACCAAACAGTGACGTATTCTCATCACACTTCATATGCCATTATTTTATTTACAGCGGAGGTGTCTGAAGACGTGGAGTACACTGCAGCAGGTATCACATGACCAAGGACTTGGACAACGTCTCTGTTTACATCTATAGTGTATTACACAAGTGAGTCTACACCCCCATATTTCTGCAGATTTAATGGGACAATAAAAACATTTGAAAACTGAAAATGAAGTCTGCACTTCAAGCTCATCACATTAAATAAGTAAAACAGGAGCTTGGTGAGCAGACTTAATTTTCAGTTGTCATTTGACTTTGTTAGTCCTGCACCCAAAACTTTTTTGAGAAGGATGTTCATGGGTTTTTCCTTTTTAAACAAATGTAGACATTTTTACTACACTGAAATGTTATAGTTACTCTATATATACCAGTGATATGCTTCAATTATGTTCATGTTACATTAATTATTTTTTAAAAATAGATTTGTATTTATCGTTACAGCTGAAGATGTGCACAGTACGCTGCTGCCTGCATCCTACCACCACAGAGGATCCGATATGCAGAACCAGCTTCAAAAACCATTGCAATTATGAAACACAGTTAATAAATGCTTATATACAGCAGCCCGCACATTTTGTTTAATTTGTTATATTGGTTAACCACACTATTGTTACAACACAATGCAGGTGGTACATGCATTGGCAGGTATCAATAAAAAGAAATGTATGGAGCATAATCATATTGGGATAGAGCAGTGGTTCCTAACCTACTGTATGGGTCAGGACCCAACTTATGGGTCGCCAAAGATCCACAGTGGGTCGCGAAGCCCTCTTGATTTTAAGGGGTTTCGTTTTAATACCATATTGAATATATGACAAAGTAAAGCTTTTAAACTGATATATGCATAGAGGCAACAAAATGTAAGCGACACATTAAACAGTCATTCTATATTTGACTGAAGACAAATTGAGGAATACAATTTTCTAATGAGTTTCCGCAGGACTCCCTCTCGCCTGGGACTCCCTCTCGCGTGGGCGCTGGCACGATTGGGTCACCAAAGCTTACAATGGTAAAAATATGGGTCCCTGAAGAAAAAGGTTGGGAACCACTGGGATAGAGGAAGATATACAGTAGACTAGAGCATGAGGGAGGGGGTACTCATGGTATGACAAAAATGCTTAGGGGGTACATGAGACAAAAAAGAAGTTGGGAGACACTGTGTGATTGAAGTAATGCATTTCTTACAAGCTTGGGGAAGAATGCCCACTCCATGATTTGCAAGTTTAAAAAGCAGAACATAAGGGTGAATATTTCATTTTAATCTTGATGTCAAGCATACAAAACACCCAGATGGTTAGTCATAGCCTACTGTAGGCCAGCTATGTTTTACTAACTGAAAGGTGTTAACTTTGGTTTGTTTACCATACCGTCTACTTCTAAGAGTGATCTAAGAAAGAGAAGCTTTGTATTCTGAATCTTTTCAAAAACTGGGGGGATCAGCAAAAAAAATGGTCATGATGACTGCTCGACACGGCAATCTTCATCTTCAATCTTCCGGATGACAGCTTGGCGTCGAGGAGCCTTTCTTCAGCGTCCATGGTTTGTCTGTCAAACGGAAAGGTTTTGCATGTCATTTGATGCCCAAACATTCAAAGTTATTTACAAATGTCCGTAGAGGATTAACTTGGTGTGGCAGACACAAACCAAACAATATTTTACGCAGATGTACAACATGAAAAATGGAGCATTCTGAGCTCTCATACAAAAGCAATGTTGATACTGAGTATTGCTGACATGGATTATGTTTTGCCAAACGGTACGCCGACCCCAAAGACACATCTGTTTGTAGCTAAGTTTGTAGCCTAACTTCCCATTTATCTTTAATTGCGGCTACATTACAACGTGGTGAAGTAACTTATAGTAAGCTAGGTCTTACGCCACTCGGCTGGCTCACGTTAGATGCTAAGCTAAAATTATTATGGTCATCATAACAAGCTCTTCAAGGTTTCATCCCAAAGTATCATTTTATTAATAGCATGGTATATTTGCCATACTTACCGATCACCAGTTCCATTTGAACTTGTGTTGGTGTTTTTATGACAATCAAGTGTTTCTGTGTCGACCAGTTCCACAGCTGAAAACAGGGTTCAATATTTCTGCTGGGGACGCCATGTCATATTCGGGTGGGAGGGGCGGGACATGTCTTGAAGTGTCTGTTTGTGGATTGGCCGGTGATGTCGACCTATCAGCAATGTAGCTCAACGTTGTCAGGGTGATTATTATATTTCCGCATTTTTGGGGCGGAAGTAAATCAGCCGCGGTTGCTTCAAAACCGTTGAATGGAGTTCTATCGAACTCCGCAGTCCAGTTATACTATACACGTCAGTGCTTCAAACCATTGAGAAGTTTGAGAATGCAAAACATGAAGTTAATCCAAGGTTACTGTTTCATTGAGTTAATATGTTTAGGCTAGCCTACCTAGCCTACTGTAGGAGCAAGTCTTACCTCGGAAGAGTTTCTGGATGTGATGGTTAGTTCTAACGACCACTGGATACCTTGGCCGTTAATTCAAAATGATTCGTTCCAAAGAGGCTAAACTGTCACGAGAAGAATGTCGACGTTCGGTGACTTTTCCTGCAAAACCACATTCATACTATTCTCTAAAACAGCTGTGTAGTAGGCCTACTAGGTAGGTTTTGGGAAACTAACATGAAGAATGTTGTAGTCAGCCTGACAGGTGCTGAAAGCAGCCTAATCCAGAAAAATAGTTGAAGATGTGACAAGTTTCAAATGTTCCCTGCCCATTCTGAATAAAATTCTGGTTAGTCTGGGACCTACATCAACATCCCACAACTTTAAAACTAGGCCTTCTGTGCTGAATTTCATATCAAATAGCCAATAGGCCTATTGGGCTAATACAACTGTGTTTACAGCTTCATCATAGTTTCATCATTGGCCAGCTGTCAGCTGACTGTTATTCTTTTAATTTATTATAAACAAAAGCATATTAGGCCTATTGGATAGGCTTACACACGCATTAGGCCTACCCATACTAAATCTCCCTTATTATTATTATTATTATTATTATTATTATTATTATTATTATTATTAGGCCTATTATTTAACAAGCATTTGTGTAATTTAAGAGCAGAGGCTACATGCAGAGGTGTAGTAGGCCTAGTCTACTTTTTGTGGTGGGTATAGGCCCACTGTATATTTGAGCATTTTTTGAAGTGGGTGTAGGCCTATATATTTGTGCTATTCTAAATAATGGATCAATTAAGTGGGTATACTGAAATCCCTGAAATTTAGAAGTGGGTATAGGCTAGTGTATAGGCCTACCTGCGTTCTACGTAGACTAGGCCTACACCACTGGTTACATGTCCTTACAAGCATTTGCCCAGAACTCCACGTAGGCCCAATACAGCACCAACAAAAGAATAGGCCTATAGGGCCAAGTGTGGACTGAAAACTTTAAATTGAAATTGAAATGAAAAGTAGGCCTATCCTACACTTAAAGTGTGTGAGTGACTTCATTTTTAATTCAACCTTTAAAAGAAAACTATGATCGATCATAGGCTTTATCATTTTGACAGCCTCACACAGGAGAACACAAATGTCTTTCTTTCTTTCTTTCCTTCTTTCTTCCTTTCTGTCTGTCTTTCTTCTCTCTCTCTTTCTCTATGGTTGTCATAACAACAGCTGAAGCAATCAAATTTTGTTGTTGATTAGATATACCGATTCATCAGCATATGTGCGTCACAGGGGTATCTAATTCACACAGCTGGTGATTTCATCTCTCTGTGTCAAGTAGAGGCCTGTCCATGTGCACGTGTCCTCCTGCTCATAGCTGTAGAGACAACTACCCACCCCAAGTAACCTATAAGGGCACTGGTGATGTTTCCTTGAGCTAGTATAGGCCTATTCTAACCCAGTGGTTTTCAAAGTGAGGGCTGGGGACCCCTGGGGGGGGGGGGGGGGGGGGTGGGGTGGGGCGGGGGGCGGGGCTGCGGGGGCGGGGGGGGGGGGGGGGCGCAAGGGGATGCAAGGGGGGCCGTGGCAGGTTGACAGGAAAAGCATAGCAAAGTGAAATAGAATAACAATAAATAACAGAACAATACATTAAAATAACTAGTGTACAACAAAATAAAGCAAAAATAAAATATCCCAGTGGGGCACTGGTTAACAGATAGACTATGGTTGTGAAAGGGGATGCACAGAAAATGAGTGTGGCACGACCCATTTAAGGGGGGCCTTGACTGGAATATACCGGTATATGGGGGCCTTGCCCATGTTAAAGTTTGGGAACCCCTGTTCTAACCAACCCCCCTCCCCTAAAGCAGCCCTGTCCTCGCGTGTCCCTGTCCTGCAGTGGGGGCTGCTGCATGACAGAGGGCTATGTGCTGCTCGCCACACGCACTACCCAGCAAATGTCACAGCACATTTGAGTTCTTCAGCCATAGAGCAGCAGGACTGGCAGACTCATTCCCTGAGGAGAGAGAGAGAGAGAGAGAGAGAGAGAGAGAGAGAGAGAGAGAGAGAGAGAGAGAGAGAGAGAGAGAGAGAGAGAGAGAGAGAGAGAGATAGAAAGAGAGAGAAAGAGAGAGAGAACACGAGAAAGCTGGGGAGAAACACACACCAGAAAGATGGGGAGACAGAGAGAGAACTCTCATTGCATGCTCACCCATCCCCTTTCCCCTTCATGGTGCAAGCTTCAGAGACAGAGGACACAGCACTGTCATTCCCCCTCCTCCCTCATGCTTAGGATAGCATGAGTATATGTTGGAACATGTGGGTGGTGAAAAGAGAGGGAGAAAGGCAAGTCGGAGAAAGAGAGAGAGAGCGAGAGAGAGAGAAATGAAGAGAAAAAGAGGGGCATTTACGGGGAAGAAAATATGGAAAAGAGGGAGCTCCACTCTGCAATCTGGTTTTCAAAGCAGCTTGTGTTGGCAGTAGCCAGAGGGCAGATCCAGTCAAGGAAAAAAAGGGCGGGGGGGCCCAGCCTTGCTGCCTAGACTAGAATCTCTGATGTAATGCAGCCACGCCACGCCAACAAAGAACCCCTTAAAAAACAAGGGGGGAAATTTTCACTGCCGAGTCGATGAAGCGTGGCAAGTTCCAGACAGATTCTCTTCTGCGCCAGGCAACCGGTCAGAAACCCCACTGCTTGACCTGAGAGCAACTCGGACTGAAAAGCAATTTTGTGTTTAGACTGGCAATCGCGTGTTCCCCACGTGCAGTAGATGAGATAGAGAGAGGAATAAACAAATTGTAGCCTACAGAATATCTGAGACTATGAAAGGTTGTGGATGGTATTGTATAGACTAGAGCTATAGGAACACACTTAAAACATAACTATGTCCATGCACTCTGAAAGATGAATGATATGATAGATATGTCAGAACATCGATTTGGCTTCAGTGAAATATAAAACTCTGTGGCCCTCTGAGTCACTGGAAAAAAAGAGGCTGAGCATATACTGTATGTCTGAAGGGACTGAAAAAAGAAGGGTCTGCTTTTCCATTCTTGTTAAGCTTTCCTATAGGTATTCTCCATAAAATGTTTATTGTTACTGCTGATTGAGTCTGGAGTTGTTATAATTCAACGTAAAGTAATAAAGAGAGTCTAAAGAGAGTAAAGAGAAGTGGACTGAGAGTCAGTCAGAGCTCTGGGGATAGCTCAGAGGGGAAAGCCAACCCCTAGACTGGGCGCCTATTCATGGCATGGCCAAGCTTGTTTGAACACGTCTCAGACTGTAACCTGCGCAAAAGCCCTTGGCTTCAGTCACAGCAAAGCGATCCCTGAATGAAAGAGGAGAGCAGCTTCCCCTCAACAGAGACTAGACAGACGTTATGCATGTCGATTCATGTCCAGACAGACATCTGGACGATCTATCATCTGCATCATCGTCATCATCGTCATCATGGGTCTGCATAACGCTGGAACCTTAATTTGGTTTCTGCTCAGAAGGCCACTTGTATAAAGTTCAGCCAACTGGCTCTGGCTTCTCATCTCCCAGTAATGTTAGGCTATTACTTTCCTGTATATGGTATGTTTAATTCCTGCGTCCTTAAACCTGGGCAGTAAACAAAGTCTGTTTTTATTGTTGAAATGGTTCATTTTTATATCATATGAAATCCCAGAGCACAATATTACTTCTCACATAGGTTTCAACCTAAAATAAAATATCTCATTGACTTGATCAAGAAAGTATGATCTGACACTTAGGCCTAAGTAAGCCATACTGTTTATCGACATCGAGCCATTTTTAGCTCAGATTAGTCTTTATGGATTTAGTCTTTAAGTGTTATTTGAGTGAAATATGAATGAGACGAGATGAAAGCCACATTTTTCTTAAATATACAGGCCTAAAAATACTCAATCTCAAATCGATTTATAATGTTTGTGAAACATATGCAGACAATTCTAAGAAAGGATATAATTGTTGTTGGACAGTGGACAGCATGGTGAATGTTCTAGAAACTGCTTAAGAAGGAGAGAGTGGGGTCCCATGATGGAGGTGTGAGAGAGAGAGAGAGAGAGAGAGAGAGAGAGAGAGAGAGAGAGAGAGAGAGAGAGAGAGAGAGAGAGAGAGAGAGAGAGCGTGCAACCAGAAGACTCTTCTCCTAATTGGCCGATTTAAAAATAGATGCGGCAGAAGATCACCCTTCCTGATTTACTGTCTTCATTTACAAGAGTAATATTCCCCAGGGAGGGGTTAGAAGGTGTGAAAGTGTGCGTCTCATTATATGTCTACTCTCCGCACATACAGCGCAACCACCAGCCATCCCCACCACCCCCCTGCCACCACCAACACCCTCTCAAACTGTCACAGCACGCACGCATTCCATACAGCGGCCTGTGACTGGATTTTTGCAATTGCTGCTGCATGTTTTTGCAGTGACACGCGAGTACATTTCAAGAAGACAAGGAGATACTGGTTGCTATATAGTAGTTTAGTCAGGGCTCTACAGCCACCCAGGCGGCGTTGGGGAGCTCTGGAGGGGCACAGAATGGTACAGCTGAGTGGGGGCGGTGCTTTTGCCATTAGGGGGCATTAATCCATTTTATTTTTTAATACTAAAGGGGGCTTTGGGAGACTTATGATGAGGTTAAGGGGGCTTTGGAAGACTTATGATGAGGTCCATGGGGCATTTATTCAAAAAAGGTTAAGAACCAGTGCTATAGAGCGAGGCACATGGCTCAATGACAACTGGATGGAAGAGTTGGTGGTGACGAACACACGGGTGGGATGGGTATACTGCCTTGCAAAGGAAAAGTGCAGTAACTTTGTCAAAAATTAGTTCAGACTGACAATGGTCTTCATTATACTTCCTTTATCCTGTGACAAAGCCTTATGGTCCAAATGGGTCCTGTTGTACAGATATAGCTATGTCAAAATTTCAGTAACTATAATACAAATACAGTGCCCTCCATAATTATTGGCACCCCTGGTTGAGATGTGTTAAAAGCCTTAAAATAAATTCAGTGTTTATTGCAGAAGAATACTAGCCTCGCGAGCCATCCTACGTACTTCCGCCAAAGGATTGGCTCCACTACTGTAGTCTGGCCGTGCTTCTCTGTGGAGTGCTTGCAGCAGTAGAATTTTGATTGCAACGCCCCCCCAGAAAACAGCCAATAATCGAATACGCCCCCCACGTGGGGACGAAAGGGGGAGAACGCTCGTGACAATGACGTACACATCTGCGCCAGAGCCATTGGTCTGCGCTATGTTGTTGTTGAGTAACTGCCAGCGATTGGGTGAGAGGTGTCCAATAATTTCAAACTATAACTGAGTGCAAACTTCCTGCTTTCTACAATCGCTTCAGAGCAAACAAATGCCAGACCATAAATACGAAATGAAATGGTAGTATTATGGGATGGTCAGGACCAGGCTAGAAGAATACTGTCACACTGAAAATTTTAGGAAAATGTAGCCTTCAACTCAAATGAATTGTAGGAAAATAAAACAAATCCCTGACTAAAAAAATAATTATTTTTCATTAAATCACCTGTTCCACAATTATTGGCACCCTTAACAATTCCCAGGAAATAAATATAATTGAAGCATTTCTGCCATTTCTACAGTAGTTTACAAAGTTTACCAGAGTATGTAGGAACATTTAATTAGTAATTCATCACTTCCTGTTTCCCTGGGGTATAACTATGACGTGACACCGAGGCCATTTCTCTTATCCACTCTTAAACATGGGAAAGACAAAGGAACACAGCATACAAGTGAGGCAGATGTGCGTCGACCTTCACAGGTCAGGCAGAGGCTACAAGAAGATTGCCACTCAACTGCAGCTGCCCATATCTACTCTGAGAGGAATAATTAAGAAGTTCAAAACAACTGGAACAGTGGTAAACAAGCCTGGACGAGGACCCAAGTTTATTTTGCCACCACGCACAGTGAGGAGGATGGTAAGAGAAATCAAAATATCTCCAAAGCTCACTGTTACAGAATTACAAACAAATGGTAGCATCCTGGGGTCACAAAGTCTCCAAATCAACCATCAGGCGCTGTCTACACGCCAACAAGCTGTTTGGGAGGCATGCACGGA
>NC_085862.1:47865179-47877679 GCF_034702125.1 Engraulis encrasicolus | reverse complement strand
TATTTCAACCAAAACTCTATCAGCAGTCTGCATTCAAAATGCAACTCGTTCCAAGTGCAGTGAAATGCCGAGAGTGGACATTCCTGCCGCCCATTTTTTTTTTTTGTCCTGACCTTTGACCCCCAAGACACCCTGCACAGGGCCACTACTACTTTGGCCAGTGTTGTGCAATTCCAGCCACTGGGTAACATATGCCTCAAAAAAGGCTGCTGATTGAAGCAGTCAGACATTGTGCGGATATATTCATATAGATATATCTATATCTATATATATTTATATATATTTATTTATATATAAAACATAACAATATATTACCAAATAAAATAAAACAAAATAAAAAAAGAAACAGGGCTCAATCTGTGAGCCCACTACACATGAAACACCACCACTCTTCGGTAATGCAAGTGCATATAAATTAAAATAGATTTACAATGAAACATCGTCATTCTTATTTACAGCCTAGAATAATAAATATACTGTTATGAACAGCAAGAGGACCGACGTGAGCTTGAGTGACAAACCAGACAAAGTTGAAGAAGATGGGGGCTGATGATACATGGGGTTTGAAGTCTTTGAAGGTGAATGCAGTATGCACACATTGGGAACTTGGATCACTCACACGCACACGTGCAAACTGTGCTATACATGCACACGTCCTGTACATGTGCAGAACACATACAAACTTAAACACACTTACTCACTCGTCATGATACACTCATACGGAAAACCACACATCTATGCTTGTGAAAATGCCATACTGGCCTTAAGTTAATTCTGTGTTTATAGTGAACTAGATTTGGGGTAGTTGAAGTACCATGAAGTGCAAACAACACATGGAAATTGGACTGAATCGTGATTAAGTGTTGCGTAGAATAATCAATGGAGAGGTTCAACAATGAAAAGAAACTCAATTCCACTATTATTTAATTCTAGTCTAATCTTTGTGAACTAATAATGTACAGCATTGCCAGAGGAACCCAGAAGAATTCCTCCACTAAAATTCATGGGGTTGTTTATTTAATATTATTTTTTTTACACACTTAATAAACAGTGTGTATGTGTTACCATCTGATTTGATGTGAATTTTAGAGCCAGTCCAACCAAGGGGAATGCATGAGCCAGTGCACCACATTGGCTTGAGTAAGAGGAAACATTACAACATCTTGCTTATGACGTCAATGCATAGTCGCCACTTCAGAGTACGTCTTTTGTGGAAGCGCTTGCATAAAAGAGATGACTAGCTACTCGCCACTTTATGCAACCTGGATTTTATAAGGGCAATTTTCCTTTGATGTGAAGACAGCTGCCTGTTTCCACACAGAAGGTCTGCTCCGGTAGTTAAGATTCGCTTAAGGGTCCTTTTCATGTGAATGGCGAATGCCAATTATTTGATGGGAAGCAGGACTTTGCGTCATAAAAATCGGATCAGAGGCGAGGGGACAAGCTGGGACTAGTTTTTTTTTTCAAACCTTTGAAGCTTGCTTACACTTTTGCCAACAAATGATTTTTTGCCAAAGTGCATTTGTATTGACTCAGGTTTTCCAAGGCATTGGAAACTGGCTCTAAACTGGGGGTACTTCGTTTGATGCACTTCTTACGAGTGCGTAGATGGGTGTTGGACCTTCATTGCCAGCTGACATAAAGGCTGCTATCAGGGGAGCTGAGTCGACACAGAAAAAAGTATTGTGCACATACGAAAAAAGAAAAGAAAAATGACAACAATGTGAGAAAGTGCACGTTTCATGTGTACAATTTAGACCTCAACCGGTGGTTTAATGTTTGGATTATCCTTAATATTGCCTAACATTGCAGGAAGACACTGTGTTCTCGTATTCTGCTGAAGTACAAAACAAATCTACTTTGAAGCTGTTTTTCTTTAGAAAACAAAAAACATTTCACATAATTTTTTTTTACTAAAGTGTGTTCAATAAATAAAAAAGACTCTTAAAAAGACAATAGTAAAAAAGGCACACAAAGTCTGTAGACAAATGGTACAGAAAAAAGTAAACAGTTTTTTTCTTTACAAATAACGTCTGTCAGTAGTTCATTTTGCTACCTCCTGACATCCCGTTAGCATGATAAAAAGTCACTTGGTACAAAAACATCCTCTCTTTCAGTAGTGTCAACGCGTGTAACGTTTGTCTCGACGAAAAAACAAAACGTCATTTGGTTGGCCCCGATCCTTCATTTTCCCCCCAAGTCACCTGTCAAACAATCAGGTCCAAAATGTCTGCAGCATTTTTGTTCCTGAGAGCACTGTGGTCGTTCCCACTGAAACTGTCCATCTCTGGCTCCAAAAGCAAGTGCATGGAGGGGTATGACTCAGTACCCCCCCACTGAAGGGGACCGAAATTGGGACCCCTCCCCTTTGGGCTCCTCAAAAAACATTGCCTTTATGCAAGATTTCCTTTCCTCTTGATAAGGGAAAACGAGAAAGACCCGTGTCGGCCATGTTTAAGTGACTGACCGGTTAAGAGCAGGTCCTATGTGTCCACGGGTGAGGCGTCATGCGTGACGATCTCAATGTGCGTGGTTGCCGGTTCCATAGGCTCTTCCTCCTGCCCTTCTCCTCTCTCCTCCTCCTCATCCTCCTCCTCCTCTTCCTCATCTCCCTGACTCTGCTCGTCCTTCTCCGTGCCTTCAGAGTCCTCCTCCTCGAGTGTCATTTCAAACTGGAATTTGTCCCCTGGGCCAATGCCACCCTGACCCTCTTTGTCCGTCTCGTAAGGTGGCGAGGGGCTCTGGGGGATCATGCTCTGGTACCAGTTCCTGTTGTCGTCCAACGTGTCCAGGATGTCCTGTGCGTCTGGGTGGACCAGGTCTGCCCAGGTCTCCCACAGAGGGTGCACGATGTAGTCAATGAAGCCAACCTGCAAACAGCACAAAGACATCAAATCGTTAGTGAAAATCAGCAATCCTTTAACATTCTTCAAAAGAAATATCCCCGTACTTTGCTAAAAAGCCTGCACTCCTTCAAGGCTGCTGGCTTCTGCTATTGGTCTGGCATGACGGGAGGCTGTAGTACCCACCTGAGACTTCTCCACGGAGGCGGTGTGCTTGTCGCACATGGGGCTGATCTCCATGCCTCGCTCCCGCTCGCGGTCGCCCTGGTGGAAGAACTCCTCCATGATGCGGTCCGTCCACTGCCGGTACAGCTCCAGCGACTTGGTGGGGTTGCTCAGGTCCGCACAGTGCACCATGTTGCGCAACACCTGTTTGAGGAGATCGAAGCATTTCATTATTTTGACATTCAATATTTGGAAAATAACCTTCAATGTTCAAATATATCTCCCTTAGAGATCTGGCAGAGGGGACGCGACGATAGTTTTCAGTAGATGGTGAAACTAGCAGTCCAAGGCTTGTTCAGTCTTAATTGCTTCCCTCAGTATAAATGTATGCCACCTCCTAATAAAGCAGGTTCCTTCAAGGACCATACAACATCAATAAGGAAAAAAAGTGATAATTACCTGGATCCTGTCAGTGTAGTTGTCGAGAAGCAGCACTCCAGAACTTGTCACCTTCTTTGTCTCCACCATGGTTTTAAGGTCTGCCAATAAGCTCATGTGCTTAGACATGTCTGTGGCCAGTACCTGAAAGAGCAGAGGGAGAAAAACTGTTGAAGACACCTTTTTCTTGACACGGAAAACTAATTCAATGTAGTGTAATGTAGACGTATGACCAAAAACACTGTAGAAGATTGATAAATTCAACTGTCTGTTGTGTTTAATGTAATTCAGCAGTTGGAGATTCATATGTACAGGAACAGCAACTAAAGAAGGTATTTCTCCAACCAACGCTGGCCAAATGTATACAATGCTCACCATGTCGATGACCATCTTCCTGAGGGATTGCCTCTGCTTCTTGGTCAGGTTCTGGAAGATGTCACAGTTGTCCTCCTGCAGCAGCTTGAAGCCCACAGCCAGGTGGTGGTTCTCCAGCACAGACTCATCATTGTACATGAGGGCCAGCTCAGAATCTACATAGTAACACAGTTGGAGGTTGGTTGGTGAGCACTTTCCAAAGACAAACATCATCACAGAGAGACAGGTTGAGACAGCTTTAGCGTCAATTTCCTCACATGTGATTTTACGAGACATACAAAGGAATGTCTCACTGTACCAAAGACAGGACAGACATTGAAGTAAAATTAGGTTCTCGCAAATAACAATTGTGCAGCAACTCCATCATATTACAGTGGTAGTTGAACATGTGGGGTATCACATTGTTCAGAGCATGTCTTTGTGGACAGACTGCCAACTCAACTCACTTGTATTGATGAGAAACTGATTGGTGACTCCTGGGTGGTCCACATCGTGGATGGCAGCAGCAAAAATGGCAGCAAGGATCTCGAGGTCCGTGAAAACAGCCTGTAAGGAAAAAACACAACAAAGATTTGACTTAATGACTTTCTAAACAAATACACAAGCAGAAAAAAGACCAAGTACCAGTCCGATAGCTTTCCCACCCGAGCTATTGGTATATTGGTATTCCCCTGGCCCTGCACACTCTATACAAAAACCTAATTAAGGCACCATTAAGAACAGTCTGAGAAGAGGACCTCAGAGAGAGAGAGAGAGAGAGAGAGAGAGAGAGAGAGAGAGAGAGAGAGAGAGAGAGAGAGAGAGAGAGAGAGAGAGAAGAAAACAGCAACCCGGGACTACCGCTGTTAGATATGATGAATGGTGCTCGCTTTGTAAATCGAGCCACTAGGCTCATTGCTGCTTTTGCTATATACGTACAGAACAGGACCAAGGGGTCAAAACGTATGGTATTCACAACATGATGTGTGGAGAAAATGCGGACGACAACACATGTTGCTGTGCCCTGAAGAATCTAAATCTAAATCTAAATCTTGTTACACATATTGATGTGTGCATAACATACAGTAAGGGTAATATTTACAATGTCTGCATGAAGACAGTAGGCAGCTGTATGTGAATGTGCGTCTATGTGTATAGTATATGTTGCTAGCACTTACATCCAGTGCGGGCGTAGACAGCAGAATGTGGGTGGACTGGGCTACGTCTGCGGCGTGCAGGCTGTTGTGGTAAGCCACGTCCGAATGGTAGTGGTCCTCCAGCGTCATCATGTAGGTCACAAACGCATCGGCCGGGATCTTAAACGTCTTCATCAGGTCCCGCTCCTGAACACACAATGAAGATAAAATGCTGCTTAATTGCAAAGTAAAACGTCTGTGAGGGCAAAGACTAGAGTTGTCCACATGGCAAATACGGAAGCAAAAATCTTGATTGGTTGTAGTCGATGCGATTGCTTACCTGGAAGATGGCGTACATGATGCAGGTGAGAGGCCGGTTGTGTGAGTACTCTGATACGGTGAAGATGTTTAGCCCCCACTTGTTTAGGTCCTCCAGTTCCTAAAGTAGACAAGGAGAAAAGGTGAATTAATGTTTAACTGAATTATATACGGTACAGTACCTCCTCTTGTATGTGGTGTCACGTGTCAAACATCACAGTTGCGATTCATCTACACTCTTGAGTCCTGAAATAAAAGCTGATCCATTGCAGTATGTTACAATTTATCAAACAGCAGTCTAACCCCATTGACTGTGTAATTAGGAACAGCTGAAGTGAAGTTAGAAGCAATGATGCTGTTGATAAATCAATAAGGTGTGAAAAAATGAAATAAAAAAAGCTTTTGCAGCTTGTTGTGGGTACAGTGGTGTACTGTAATGTTGCCATACCTTGGCCAGAAGGTCCTCCTTGTCCGTCTTGACTCCGAAGCGAGAGATGGCGCTGCAGTTGGTGACCGTGGGGCCGTGGGACACCTTCTTCACGCCGCTGATCTGAGTCATCAGCTGCTGCTTCTTCTTCTTCTCGCGAGCCTTCGGCGTGGGTGAGGGGATCTCCACCTCGTTCTGCTTGTCTGCGTCAGGACAGGGGGGCGAGAAGAGAGGAAAACAGACGTCAATCCATCTTTTCTTTTACAGTATGTCGCTTTTACAAGGTTTTTTTTTGCTGTGAAATGGAGTGTTAAAATGTACCCCGCCGTGACTCGATTTAGCTGGAGCCTGCACCTCCCATCAGAGTGATGAGAAAAGACATCAGTCCCACACTGCAGCTACATTTTTTTCTTTACATCGATTTTCAAGAGATTTAGCTGGCAAACTCTATTCTCAATTTAGCGGTATCTGTGTGCCCCCCATATCAGAATGGCTCGTCAGTGCCTGTGAAAGCTTTTCAACATGGTTTGGACTGTGAATAGTAAGCATTTTTGTTTTCTTTTTTTTGTCCGTTCACAGCCAACATCTTTCATGTTGGACAGACAGAAAACAAAGCAGACAAAATTAAAAGAAGAAAAAAGATCAAATGGAGCCTGTATCATATTGCCCTATGTTCAGTCTGTGTGCAGCTGTCGGGCAGCCCGATAACACAAAAGGGCTTTGTTTGAAATGGGCTATGCAGGTCTCCTCTTACCCCTACTGACGTCAGCAGAAGAGTGCTGCTGGACAGACTACAGCCCAGGTGTGCAGGGGGGGCCGGCCGGACGAAAGAAAAGAAAAAAAAAGATGGATGGAAGATGAAGGATTTGGAATAAAGTAAAAAAAGAACTGAAGGGTTTCCAACTGTTCCACTTAACTAAGGGAACAAGGGCAGACCTCGTAGGGAATAAATGCACAGCACTTTTTTTTTACTTACACTTTCCTTTCACGGTAACCATTAGATACAAGTCGAAATCTTATTTTCAAAATGCATTTCCTCTTATCTCTTACTCTAAGCATAGGAGACTATTATAGTCTCCGAAAAGCATCCAAGTCTTTGTTTTGTGCTTAGGGCTCGGATGGATGGGGGGGGATTACATCCGCAATCTCTGGCTCCTCTCATATCCTTCTTGCCTCCAGGGCCCAAAGGAATGGCACAGCAGACAGACACAGGCTTTTGTCTGCAAGCTCCTGCTTCGCCTCTTGCCTGCCTGTGTCTGCCACAGCCCCATGCCCCTTATTCAATTACCAGCTCGCTAGCGCAGATAACGGCCACCTTGCTGACCCAACCAACACTCCGGAACGACCATCTCTCCCCTGCACTCTTCCCACAGCCCGCTCGCTGTCCGTAATGGAGTGTGACTTATAAAATGCGTGGTAATGCTATTCCCCTCCACCTCTACCCCTCCATTTCTGAGTCGTGGGCAGGGCCGCTGACAGCTTTGGCTGCTCCAGGGACAAAGACATCGGAAAGGGCCCCAAACCCAATGCATACAATGGAAAGATGATCCAATTATGGCCCCCCTCTTTCCCTGGGCCCCCCTTTGCCCCCCCCTGTTGGCTTTCCTGAGTCGTGGTGCCTGCTGGGTAATGAGGTGTGTGGGGGCGGCGGGTGGTGGTGGGGTGGCGGGTAGAGGTTCCCTCATTATGGTCATTATCTCCCTGTTTTCAGGTCCTTCATTATTCACAAGTCAGGTTCATTACGGCATTATTGCCAGCCGTACAGTGACGAGGGAAGTAATCTATTTCCAATCTGTTAGACGGTCTGTCTATCTGTCTGCCTGTCTCTCTGTCTCTCTGTTGTTCTGCCTGCTTGTATGGTAACTCAGTCTGTCTTATGTAGACCTCCTTGCTCTGTTCACTTGGGAAGAGCACAAAGCAAAGCAAAAAATACCCTTTGCTTTGTCAGAGAGGAAGTTCCCCCCAAACGATCTCTGGATAGAACCGGATAAATCCATCGTTTTTTTACTGTAGCATCTCTGAATCCCTCCTGTCCCCCTCCACATCTGCCTCTCATCTCGGCTGTTTTTTTTCCTCTGTTCTTTTCTATTCTCCTCGGTGTAGTAGGTGGTAGGAGGTATGATGATGTGAGCATTCATGTGTGAGTTCCCTCCGCACGTCTGGCAAAGAGACAGCCAGTACTGCGGATGATTCACAGCATCTGTGGGGGCAGCAACTTCATATCTCTCTCTCTCTATCTTCTTCTCTCCTGTTCCCCCTTTCATCTCCCTTCCCATACTTTGCTCCACCAGCTACCACCCCCTCATCCCCCCCACCCCTACCCCGCCGCAATTCCCCCGTCGTCACATGTCTCCCACACACCACCATGAGCGCTTTTATCTCATAAATAATCGAGCTCCCCTAAAGTGCTCTCCATATGTGCAGAAGGGGGGGATCCAACAGCTACGACACATAGGATTGTCCAAGAGAAGCGTACTGTATAAAGCGCACACATACATACATGTACCGCAGACACACACACTCCTCATAAAGCTGGAGGAACAGAAAAGGGCTTAGTGTCTGAGTAGTGTTGTGTTCAAGAGTGTTTAAGAGGAGATGCTCCTGAAGGGCACTTGATCCACCATGATCACATGACTGCAGCATGTACTGTATGGCCTGTCCTATGCTTGTGTAGTGTTTGCCATCATGGTTATCAGCTGCTCTGGCTAACCACACGCACCACAACACACCAGATGCACACACACGTGAGCCCAGGGGGAGGTGTGGCCGGGCAGTCACATGTTCGTCAGCCAGATCCACATGCCCACACATACACACTCACACACGCATGTACGCACGCATACACACCGCCATCCATTGCCGGGAGCAGGATGTTTAACAGAGCAGACAGAGACTGAGCAGAGGCCCAGTGGCCAGATACACACTGTACCGTAGTAGTTGTGCACAGTACATTGGTCCTGTATTGATGACAGTGGATGTTTAGATATGTCTTTGTGTGTGTGTGTGTGTGTGTGTGTGTGTGTGTGTGCGTGCGTGCGTGCGTGCGTGCGTGCGTGCGTGCGTGCGTGCGTGCGCGCATGTGTGTGTGTGTGTGTGTGTGCGTGTGTGCGTGCGCGTGTGTGTTTGTGTGGGCGTGTGCGTACATGTTGCAATGTATGAGCACAAAGTTGGAGGTGATTCCATGAAGTTAGAGGTGATTCCATGTGTTTATGGGTGTGTGTGCTGACAGCTCAAGTCTGTTTTGTTTTTTTAAGTGTGTTCTTTTCTGCATGGGAGCATTGGGTTGAAGCGAAGAAACTGAGAGGCTGGGGTGGGGGGTGGGGTGGTGTGGGGTTGGGTGGGGTGGATAGGGGAGGAAAGACTTTTCTCAGCTTAGATGAATTCTGACAGGACAGGGGGATGACTCATCGTAGATGCTGTTGCTGCTGCTGATGGGATGAGATGAGGGGGGTTCCACCACTCTGCTCTGCTCCCTTCCAACATCTCCGCAGTAAAAAAAAAAAAATGCTCGCCCCCACCTACAGTATAACGCATCATCCATCCGCCTCCCAGCAGCGCCATCTTCTAAAGCAA
Source organism: Engraulis encrasicolus (assembly GCF_034702125.1). Classification (NCBI taxonomy): domain Eukaryota; kingdom Metazoa; phylum Chordata; class Actinopteri; order Clupeiformes; family Engraulidae; genus Engraulis; species Engraulis encrasicolus. The sequence goes on along the minus strand of NC_085862.1, from coordinate 47,868,425 downwards.
TGCGGAGGGAATCTCCTTCCATTTTCAACCACCGGAAACAGCCATTCCAACGCGCATTCATTCCCATCCGTTGGCTGACTAACAACTTGACCACTGAGTTTGTTACCTGGCATGTCCAATGATCTGCCAATTCAGTTTATGTCAATCTTTGATTTCTGGAGTCTTTTTGCTATCTATTTGGCATGTAGCAAATTTCGCCAAAGTCTTATTTATGAAGTTGTAGAGCACATTGGCCTACATGTTTGTATGAACTGTGCTATACAAATACATATATTAATTTAATATTATTACTATATTAAATTATTATTAACCAAAACCATTGTTGGCCAGGGTATTGCCCTTTATAGGGGTCCACCAGCTTTGTTTCTGGTCATTCTAGTCTCATTCCTCAACAGTCCATACAGTCTGCGATGTCTCTGTGCAAGCAGACCCTCAGTTGTTCTCCTTGATCCTTCATCCATCAAAGACAAACAGGGTTCAAAATGCATTCGTTCACATCTGTGGGCCCAGCCGCACAGCCATCCTTCATACTTATGGCAACCCTCATCGTCTCCGTCTTTCCTCAAAAAGTCTACAACAGCATTTCCTTTCATCTACTGTGCGGCTCTACGCAGACAACACCTCAGCTTCTAAATGCTCGTTCTTCTAAATGTTCAGTTCGCTCAAACACATCGCTATTCTTTACCCGTCCAAGACTCTAACATCCACACTTGCTCACTGATGGAGGTACCAAGGAGGGCTGTAAAAAAAAAGCATTGCTGCCGCATATTCAACAGCAAACGTTCACACCCAACTCAACCTCAACTTCAAGTCTCTGGTCATCTGGCATGCATTAACCCCTTGACTGAGAAATGTGCTCTTAAATCATTGATAAAATTAAAATATAATAAAATAGAAGACCCAATGTTCTTCTCATGCAGCTACCACTGCTGGGATTGGGAGCAGAAGGAAACCTTACAAGAAACACAAAATGGAGCCCCCTTCTCACTCGAAGCAGCAGGAGCTCCCCAACGTTTTTTTGTTGTTGTTGCTCAAGACCACAAAAATGTTTGTGGTGTCAAGTCCATGTCATAGGCATTTAGCCAGAGTTGTTTAGGTGAATATGCTTGTTTAAGAGTACCGGTATGTGTTTAGATTTTGTGTTTTGCCTTTCCGCATGTATATAATTTTGTCAGCGCATAGCACGGATGATCTTGGATGAGTGGGCGGTTTCACAAGACGAACATCCGCATAGTGTATGGAAGACTGAGAAGCAAGCTTGTGTGGCTGCGTTTGTGTACCTACGCATGTGCATTCATAATGTATGTGGGTGAGCGTGTCTGCCTATTTTAAAGTATGTACACATGTACAAGTATATCTACAGGGGGGCATAAATCCTTTAGCAGTATGCAATGACAGCAAGAGGTGGTTACCTAGGAAGGTGCTGGAGATGAACTCAGACACCTGGTTTCCTGACCGGCTCATCTCGGACAGGTGCGTCAGCTCCCGGTTCAGCATTCTTTTGAACTGCGGACAAAACACACAAATACAAGGACGTTAGATCCAACGCAACAGCCATCACATATGGACCCATAGAGCAGACAGTAGAGCGGGGGTTTCCCCCGATCATATCATCCACAGCAGATTTGCATTGCATCAACAAGCCATACATGGATTTTATTTGCATATTTATAATTATATGTGTAGTGTTTTGTGTACCAGCAAATACTCATATAGATGGTACAATTGAAAAGCTACTACATTGGGACATACGCAGTTAATGAGAGGGGGGGGGGTGATGGTGGTGGTGGTGGTGTTGAAGGTGGTGATCAGCAATGTTTACTGCGTATCATGCGATGGTATGTGTCTATATCTACTTTTTGTGCTTTTAAACTGCATAGACCTCTTACATCTTCTTCAAAACTGATTAAAATAAAATAAATAAAATCATGTCCCCAGAAAAAAAAACCCAAATACATAATTTGAACATCACAATGCAACAGCCACTGGAGGAGACCCCTGCGCCATTGCCGTGCCACAGACGCACAACACTGCGCAGCACAGCCCACTGGTTCCTATGCACCAAGCATCTGTCCAAACCCAGCATGACAGCTCACACCAAACATGCAACATCCAACACAGCTGGATCCCGCTACCTCCAACAAAGTTCCTAACACACGAAACATCCAGATACACACCTTGATATAACCCCAGGACACGGACAGAAGGTAGTTCGCCTCAGGCATTTTGGAGCTATGCGTAAGCCCACACAAGAGAACTGTTCTGGTCCCCCCGGAAAGAGAGGCAAAAAAGGATGGAGAAAAATCAAAAGGAATAAAAACAAAAACAAGAGTATCAGACGGAGAGATAGAGAGAGGCAGATGATCGGGATTCCTCTGGCGTCCCTTCTTCTCTCCTCTCGTCCTCCCCTCTGCTACGACGCGCTCGGTTCAGCGCTGGAGGGTACCAACGAACGGACCGATCCGGTTTTGTCTGGCAACCCGATGGTTGTGGCAGCGGCGGCAACGACACACACCCTGTGTGCTCCACAAACACTCTCTCGCCATCATTCTTGCAGCCCTGTGGAGCTCCTGGGGGAGCGCTTGCACAGCTTCTGCCCACTCAAAGAGCACCCGAGCTGGGGTAAAAAATAAAGATCCGTGGAGCTGGTGCAGCCACTGCCGTAGCTGGAGCCACTGATGAATTATAGATAGAGAGGAGAGGAGAAACGGTGAGCACAGCGAAGAGAGCGTGAGCGAGCAATCGCAGGAAGGGAGGGGGGACCGAGAGGGAGGGAGGAGATGCGAACGAGGGAGCGAGGTGGAGAAAAAAAAGGAAAAGAAAGCAGGGATGCTCATCTGGCTGCAAGGGGTCTTCCTCTGCCGGATTAGTGCTGCTCGGCTGCATACGTGCAGCACCGCTGCTCATCTCCCTCCTTCTCTCTATTGATTTCTCTCCATCTCTCTCTCATTCTCTCTCAACTCCACCATTTCAGCATACAACACTGCTGCATGTCTCTCTCTCTCTCTCTCTCTACCTCACTATTTCTCATGTTCTGCACCTCTAAATGATCCCCATCATGATTTAATTCAATTCAACTTCAAAAGAGTTAATCATCCAAGCGACTATCCCTAAAGCCCTCCAACCTTACATTATAATCCCCACCAGCCAGTGTGAACACAAAAGCACAAGATATGACACGCACAAAAAAAATAAAATCTGAGGCAGTAACGAGCCCCCAGCTTTTCAGAGCGAGTAGTAGAGCTT
>NC_085862.1:47847679-47850179 GCF_034702125.1 Engraulis encrasicolus | reverse complement strand
GCCCCACGATACGATACAATATGATTCGATTCCACTATTTTCCAATTACTTTTCCACTTCTACTATGTTATGGAGCTAGGGCATTGGGCAGGGGCCAGCGATTCTATTATTTTCGATACTTAAGAATGCCCCACTATACGATGCAATTTGATTCAATGGTCAGATTATATGGCGATATATCGATACATTTCGATTATTATTTACATCCCTAACAACTACGGTCAAAAAGGAGGTAAGCGGCGGGTGAGCACTGACTGGTTGGTGGATGAAAGGATGAGGACATGACATTGGGGTGCATCCTGACCAGGGGTGCATTTCTCAAAGAGAAGTTGTTAGCCTGTTAGCAACTTCGGTAGTTGCCAATGGGAAAATGTATTGAAATCAACAAAGTAGCTAATGTACTAAGCAACTTCGGTTTTGAGAAATGCACCCCAGGGCTCTAAATTAACTTTTTCATCACCAGCCAAAATGGCAAGTATATGTTAATCTTACTAGCCAAACACACACTCACTAATGGATCAAATGGGTTTCACCAGCATTTTACCGGTTTGCGGGTGTTAATTTAGGGCCCTGATCCTGACAAGAGAAGAGTAAAAAAAAAGTAGCGGGTTGGGGGCAGAGATGCATGAAGTAAAAGTAGAAGTTTAAGAGAAGTAAAAATCCTCATTAGGTAGGTACTGTATCTATTAGGTGCAGTGGAAAAACTGGTGTAACAAGTATGTCATATCATCGTGTAGGCCTACTACTAGTGTTGCACTGCCGTCATCAACTTACTTCTAGCACTTCTTCTTCATACACTTCTGGTTGGGGGGGCTACCATCAGTGTTGCCAGATTGGGTGGTTTCCCGGGCAGTTGCCAGATTTAGGCGGTTTACTTAGGATGGCCGTCTGCGGGTAAGAATGGGTAAAAGGGACATTTGGGTGGGTTTTCCTGCAAATTTATGACAATAGAAATCAAGAGAATGTAGTTCAAATTGGGCAGGATTTGGTGCCTCCAGGCAGGTTTTGAAGTTTTGAGTCTTGGCTGACACCCCTGGTTGCTACGTATTCTCTTCTATTTGTCAATGATGACAGCTGCGAATCATGACCCATCTTTAACCCTTCAGGAAGGAGAGCCAAGTGGAAAGGCCCGAGCGTTGCGTAAAAAAGAGCTCTGCAGCAACGTGTCTGAAATTGCTCTTTTCCCCATCTGGCCTTGTGTCACGGCGGTGCGTGTAAGAGCACTTCTTGTAAACGCCTCGCAATGTTCTCAATAGAGTTCCCAGTTCAGAGCTGACGTAACGGGCATGTTGTATGCTGTTCTGCTCTCTGTACTTTCTAGAATTTCACGTAATGGCATGTAAGCAGTACATTTAATTGAATGACACTCTTGGAGGTCAATCAAACGATAACTTTTTCTTTAAAAATAAAAAGTACATTGTTGTACAAGTGTTGTATTACATCATGTTTGAATACATCATGTTGCCTGTTGGTGTCTATTAGGCCTTTGTTTCTTCAGTCATTGTCTATTTACGTAACAGAAAGTCTTGAGCAGTTTGCTGTGACAATGTGTGCATTTCCAACAGACCAGTCACACACATGTACCATACATACGCATGCAGAGCTACACAGGACACAGGCACAGAACACACACACACACGCACACACGCACGCACGCACGCACGCACGCACGGAGGGTATTCCCCTTTCGTATGCATACTGACACATTATCCTATGCCTGCCTGCCGAGATCTCTTGCCCATCTAGAGGGATGAGGGCAGGCAGCCAGGAAATACACACGCACGCACGCACGCACGCACATGCACACGCACACGCACATGCACACACACACGCTGTGTGGGTCTCTTCCTCATGAGGTCACCTTCTCAGGAGACACCCCATCAGTTCACACATAACATAAGCCACCAAGCACTCACACGTACAGTGCCAAGCACAGCCTCAAGCTTAACGTCTGTAACATATTTAAAGATGGCAGTGGGATAGTGGAGCAGCGACCCTAATTGAAATACTTACAGTACATGTCCAAACATAATGATGTTTACAGTGATATTTTCATCCCTATCATTTAGTCTTATTATATTACATTTTCTAAATGATTATTTTTTTTACTGAATATTCACTTTAAGAGGCACAAATTATTACGTTTGCAGGAAATTATTACGTTGGCCAGGTTATTACGTCTGAAATGCAGACTTTTTAATTTTGTTGGCAGGGTTATTACGTTGGTGGGAAGTTATTACATTGGTGGGTGTTACAATTCACAAAAAAAGTTTGTGATGGGACGGGGAGAGACACAGCATAATAGGGTTTTAAAAGGCACCACAAAAGGTCTTCTGAGCTAATCTGTGTCATAGTTATCATCAACAGAACAGTTGGTTCCAAGTGTTACTTTCACTCTGATTCCTCTCTGTATACAAGCTATGTATTTGTATACACGTAAGTGCCTGGTGACTAGTGACCGTGTGTGTGTGTGTGTGTGTGTGTGTGTGTGTGTGTGTGT
>NC_085862.1:47832679-47842679 GCF_034702125.1 Engraulis encrasicolus | reverse complement strand
TGGGCAATACCTATTCCATAAGCCAGACTGCCCACTGCCAAAATGCCCCATGTGCCCCTTCCCCACAAATGATTCTAATAATAATAATACATACATACATCATTTTATATAGCGCTTTTCATGACAGCCAAAGTTTCATGACATGACCCCCGAGTTCTGAATTCAAGATGGCTGAGCAGTTGAAGCACGTTGAGCGACTGGTATTATATTTCCATGATGCCATGCACTCCATTGTGACGTTACAACTCATAATGTCTGGAGTTCGCCAAACTCAACAATACTACACAGACCAAATATCGAGGTGTTAATTCAGTACTATGTTAAGTTACTCTACCAGTAAAGTAACTCTATACTCCACTCTATACTCTAAATTAACACTGCAAATTTTACTGTGTACATGCAACTACAAAGGTGTTATTCAAGCAATTCAAGACAGTGTCATATGTCCTTTCTCCCGTGTGAAATGGAATGCATTCCTAATCTCCCTTTTTTGTTGTGTTTTCACCGGACGCTAGGTCAGCCTGACTCGAGACACTCCGTGACGAATGGAATGCAGTGAAAGAAATGAGAAAAGTCCTGGCCCTGGGCATCCAGCTCCTGATGTCACGCGACGCGCATGGTCTCCCTTGCCCAGGCAGCGCTGGGAAACAGAAAGATGTGCGATACAGCAGGGGGGCACTGAGGAAGAGGGCCAATCAATTAGGGCACAGTGAGGATGACGAGACGTCATCAATACTGGCACACTGACACACGTACTCGTGCACGCACACTCACAGGCACAAAATACATACAATAATCCCCTAAAAAAGTCACGCAATCATGCATACAGACAGAGACACACAAACACAGACACAGACACAGACACAGATACAGACACACACACACACACACACCCACACACACACAGACACCCACACCCACCCACCCACGCACGGACGCACGGACGCACACACACACACACACACACACACACACACACACACACACACACACACACACACACACACACACACACACACACACACACACACACACACACACACACACACACACACACACACACACACACACTCCACACACAGAGTCACTCCCACACAAACACACAGACTAGCCTTTGTCCTTTCACCTGACTTGAACCCCTCTCTCTACTCGCCCAGCGGGAGCCTGGAGGATACATGCTTGATAGGACTCAATGGGCCTGTTGTTGGAGCGACTCAAGGCTCTGTTCCCCTATTAACACGGTCCCCCAATTAAAACACATTACTCATCCACTTCCCTCTCTTCTCTCTTATTAGGGCCATCTTTTGTAGTACCCGTCGGCGGCTAGCTGCTGCTCGGTCGGTCAGTTGGTTTTGGTTGGTTGGGTGTCGTGCGATGACTGTGGAGGGAGGCAGGCAGGAGTGGAGATGGACCCAGGGGCATGTGAGGCTCAGGCCAGCCAAGGCAGGCAGGCAGGCAGGCAGGCAGGGGGAGAGAGAGAGAGAGAGAGAGAGAGAGAGAGAGAGAGAGAGAGAGAGAGAGAGAGAGAGAGAGAGAGAGAGAAAGAAAGTGAGAAGGATAGAGAGAGAGAGAGAGAAAGAGAGAGAGACAGAGACAGAGACAGAGAGAGGGAAGGATAGAGGTAGAGAGAGAAGGATAGAGGAAGGGAGAGTGGGAGGAAGAGAGGACTGGGGTGAGGGCAAGGGGGGAAAGGCTGGCTCCACCAGGCCGCTGATGAGCCTCTGGTGTGGTGCGGTGTGGTGCGGTGCGGTGTGGTGGCTTTGGGGGCGCGGGCGATTTAATGCATGCCAGCTGGAGCCCAACTCCCCAGCTACTAGAGATCTGGGCCGTCTCGAAGGCCGGCCGGGGCAGATTCGCAACCAACCACCATCTCCACCTCAGCGCCCTATGTCAGGCCCTCCTTTCAAATAACAAAATTATATCGCCCGGGGCCAAGGAACGGATTAAAATGGAATGGAATGAAAGAGAGAGAGAGAGAGGAATACAGACAGCATGCAGCTCCATGCACGAGAACTGAAATGCTTTCATAGACTTATTACATGCAACACATTTCCATAGCTAAATGCAGAATTTATTTTTTTCTGAAAATCGGCACAATCGGCAACACGGATTTCGACACATTTCAACTGCAATCAAGGCCTTATTTTTAAATTTTCAAAAGAATTTTCGAAAGAATCCACTTATACAAAATGAATTTGAAATGTGCAGACACAGGAGGTTCAAGACACCAAAAGTAAAAGCAGAGAGAAGCGAGGGCAAATGAGGACAGAGAGGGACAGTGATCAGGAAGACAATAAGAAAGTGAAAGAAAGAAAATTTCCATAAAAGTCGAGAAGAGAGAGGCAGTGCTAAAAAATATGACAGGCAAAACAGGAAAACGAAACAGAGAGAGAGAGAGAGAGAGAGAGAGAGAGAGAGAGAGAGAGAGAGAGAGAGAGAGAGAGGCCATGGCTTCAGCAGGCAGGCAGGAGTGTGATTAAGTATGGTCGGCCAGCCTAAAAGAAAGAAGAGAGAGAAAGAAAGAAATACAAACCCTAGCTGGCCACAGCTGCCGCAGGGCTAGAGCGGCTGGCATGGGGAAGGGCACGGCCATGGACTGGCCTACCTACCACAGCGCAGCTTTTCTTTCCCTTCATTCATTACTGTGACACAGGATGGAAAGGATAGGGAGTGTGTGCGCGCGTGTGTGTGTGTGTAGGTATGTGTGTGTGTGTATGCACTGTATGTGTGTACGTACGTGTCTGCGTGTGCATATGTGTGTGTGAGCGTGTGTATGTGTGTGTGCACGCGCCTGTGTGCATGCATGTGTGTGTGTTTAGAGAAACAGTGTGTGTTCGGAAATGATTACAGACTAGAGAAATGATCCCACCTCCTGTCCCCGAGCCTCACTGTCTGTCAACATGTCTAGGACCAATCTACTCTCTAAAGACACACTCTAAAGAACTACACATACTGTACCCACACACCTATACCTACATCTACACACACACACACACACACACACACACACACACACACACACACACACACACACACACACACACACACACACACACACACACACACACACACACACACACACACACACACACGCATTCACAGTACACACACACACACACGCACATGCACACGCAAGCGCACACGCACACAGACACACACTTCCCATGATGCATTGGAACAGCTGTAGCTGTTAGCTACACGTGCTGCCCACACTGCCGAGGCTTAAGGTTGCAGCAGAGAGATCCCTTAAAGCATGCCGAGTAATAAAGCAGTTGGCGAACCATCACAGGAAGAAATGTGTGAACTCCATCTCACTCCAGCTGCTATGTCAGAGCATTTGGAGCCTTGACGCAGATCCTGAGCTCATTTCATGGCTTTTGGACTGACTGAACAATCGGCTTGGAAGCGCAGCTAGCAGCCAAAAAATACTGGGGATAGAGTAGATAGACAGCATTGATTGCATAGATTGTATTTAAATAAATCATTTTGATTAAAAGGAGGCAATGCAGAAACCGAGGCATCTACAAGTTCACTCCTCTATTCACGAAAAAACAAAAAATGAAAAGAAAAAAGCCTGCTGTAATGCTAAATATCAAAAAAGTGAGGTGTATGCATGTGTGTGTTTGTGTGTGTGCGGCTTTGTGTGTGTGTGTGTGTGTGTGTGTGTGTGTGTGTGTGTGTGTGTGTGTGTGTGTGTTTGTGTGCGTGCGTGCGTGCGTGCGTATGTGTGCGTATGTGTGCGCATGCATGTTTGTGTGTGTGTGTGTGTGTGTGTGTGTGTGTGTGTGTGTGTGTGTGTGTGTGTGTGTGTGTGTGTGTGTGTGTGTGTGTGTGTGTGTGTGTGTGTGTGTGTGTGTGTGTGTTTTGCATTATTATCATTGCAAAGCACCACTTCCCCATTTCATGGACTGGAAACGGGACCTGAAAGCCCTACTACTTAGTCAGGTCACTCTAACTCTTGAAGGTCCAAAAACATTTCAATAGCCAGCTTTTTTTCACCCACCCCTCGCACAGTTTGTGCATGGGCCTTCAAAACACCAAAACAAAGGAGTCTCTCTATCCTCCCCAGTGTCTATCTCAGCCGCCCTCCCTCTCTCCTTCCTTCCCTCCCACCCTCCCTCCGCTGCCTTCATTCGTTCATTCGTTCAGCCTGTTTGAGCGCTTGCAGGCCTTTGGCAAGGGACTACTTAGGGGAAGGGCACTTGTCTGCTTTATGGCTGTGCTGACGTCAATAGCATAATTCAAATAGTTACCAGCTTTCAGCCCTGGCTGCCTGCACTGGGCCGCACTGAAAACACGGCCTGGACTTCCCCTCCTCCACACAAGTATGGAATGGAGTTCTCTACTCTACACCACTCACTCCTGTCTAAGGAGCTAGAGTGCTGCATTGCTCCTCTCACAAACACCGTGGATCAAATCCAGGATGTTGGGTTTTTTTTTTTTTCCAAATTTGCCTGGCTTGTTTAGAATTTGTATTCGATTTTTTTTTTTACGTTTTGTTCTTCTTCCTATTATTTATTTATTATTAGCAGTACTGTGATGTGAAATTTGGAATAAAACATTATCACAACTTTTGAAAACTTTTGAACAAATAAACAAAAATGCCTAGTCATTAGGCCGTACCAGGTTTTTCAAGCGTTTACAAGGCTCATCAGTCACATTTACATTTTGTTGTTTCTGAAGATTAGAAGATAGGAAGGGAGGGTGGGGGTGGTGGGGGGGTGACACTGTGACCAGTTCCTCAGCTTCAGATCTGGCCCTGGGGACTCAGCGCTGACTGATGTGTGACGGCAACACGGATGGCACACCTGGCCGCAACCTTTGTTTCTTTGTTTCTCTCTTTCATTATTTTTCTTTCATTCCTGTCCATTCTTCTTGCCCTTCTCTCTCTGGCACAGGACCAAGCCCATTTTCTCTGCAACTCAGAGATGTGTTTACGAAACCTGCCAAGTATTGTAGGAGGGTGTGTGTGAGTGACAGCGATGCTTGTGTCAACCATGCAATGACATAAGGAGGGGAGAAAAAAAAACACAAAAGGAAACAACAAAGTCTTTATCTGACAAGTTTACAGGCAGGTGTCATGAAGCGATGGCTCCCCTCAGGTGCTTGTGTCCATGTTGAAGGATTAACTGCAAACCAAGTGTTTCGTTGCAAAATGGTGTATATCCATTTTGGAATATTTTGGGGAAATTGACATTTTTGTATTGGCCATTCCATTGCAAAATGCATTTTATATTGGTTTAAAAAGTATGTTCTCAAAATATTTGAATAGTAAGAATTCACATACAGATGATAGGACTTTTCGGTCATTTCGAATAATAAAATGCAAATGTAAAAAATGGAGGATACACCCTTTTGCAAAAAAAACTCTTTAAATATTACTCTCCTCAATCCAATGCACTTTTATGATACCAGCAAATGGTATCCCTTTAATAATAATGCCCCTTAGTATTCAAGGAGACATAGTGTCAAGTACTGCATTAAGACAGTGGCACCTAATGAGGAGAGGCATGGCACATTTAGTAAAAATGTCATCTGAACCACTGAAGGAAAGTTTTTTACTTTTATGCTTGCATGAAATGGAACATAGTGAAACATAGTGAAACATAGCGGAATTAAAGAAACATGCATGCACACACACACAAGTACACACACACACACACACACACACACACACACACGATCTGAGATATGATATGAAATACTGTGGAAGGTCTATGGTGTGGGAACGTTCGAGCAGCTTTCCGAGGTACCACATGTTGTCCCGCTCTGGACAGCTGCCAAACGGCCAATGGTGCGTTAGCTATGCACTGTGTGTTGCCAGTGGGCACCCATGGGTAAAGATAGTTGGAAAGGTGGCTGAAATGGGGCGTTGGCAAAGGGCCTTGCCAACTGGAGAGGTGTTTGGGCATGCTTGTTTGTGACAGCGGAGAATGGAGGCAGACGAGAAGGTGCCAATGGGAGTTCACGGTCAATATAACCAGGTCGACTTTTCCACCCCCGAGGCTTCCAACCAAAACAACAACAACAACAACAGGAGGGGTTAATATCGTGTATCAAGATGGATGCCGTCCTGAAAACTGATATCAGGGCTTTTTATGATTTGTTTGTGCACAACAATACCAGTAAGATCACCAGTAACACAGTACAAAACAAAACTTAACCTGGTAAAACATGACATTATAAATTAAATTTGTTGTTACCAGCATGGCAATGACTGAGTCGTAGTGCATTACTAAAGGCCCTGTGTTATGTCATAGTAGAATAGTACTATTGTAATTAACCTTTCAATGACTATTACAGCGTACCTCAGATGGTACAGCGTGCATTAAGGGGCTACCTCTGCATTTTTACTGTGAACAGTAACAAAATGAAGGTATGGCACATGACATAACAGCAACATAGTCTGCAATGGCATACAGCATTTTGAGGTTGAAAGTTGAAAGAAATGTTGAAATCCCAACCGGGAAACTCCAACTCCCACTGTCATTGTGACACAGCACACAAATGAACACTGCACAAAAAAACATTGCATTTATGCCTCACCCGTTCAAGGGGGCAGCCCCCAATTGTGCCCGAAAGGGAGCAGTGCTAGGGGACGGTATCATGCTCAGGGTACCTCAGTCATGGAGGAGGATGGGGGAGAGCAGTGATTAATTACTCCCTCCACCCACCTGGCGGGTCGGGAGTCGAACCCCGGCAACCTTTGACGCCCTTTGACGTCTGACGCCCTAACCGCTTACGCATGACTGCCCTGTGTACAGTATGTGGAGGAAAATGGAGGCAAATGAGGGATTTAAAGTCAAACAAGACAGGGTTTATTCCTGTGTGTAAACAGACTAACACAGAGACATAAGCAAACTCAATGCAGATAAAGTCCATGCACAATGGTCTAGGAACATGTCTCTGTGATGTAACTGCAGAAGTCAGTGTCATGAGTCTCTTGCATAGTGCATATTGTACATATTGTGCAAATTACTGGTATGTTGTGTTTTCTTTCGGTTTTCAGGGAAACATAGACAAGTCAGCCAGTACATTCAACAAGAAAATAAGGTTATGGATGAATGCATGTGTGAATATCGCATCACATGGCTAAATTGCACATCATGCACATACAATAATGCTGTGTTATGTTTCATTTAAGATTTCACAGGGAAACCTTTGCATAAGTCAGCCAGTGCATTGAATGTGAAAATAAGGTCTAGGATCAATGTATGCGAGAATGCCACATCAGGACATGTTTCGGAGCTTCTGGGAAGCATCAGAGGAGAATGATGAGGAATGCTGGGCAGCGTTTTCCTGAAATCTCCCCATTTAAAACTATTTATGCTGGAGCAGAGGGTAAATATTGATGTGTAAACAAGGCTCTGTGTCTCTATGGCGCAGCATGCTGGAATGGCCTGACCACAGCTTCCTCTGGCCATGTGAAGAAATGTGTGTGTGAGTGTGACTGTGTGTGTGTGTGTGTGTGTGTGTGTGTGTGTGTGTGTGTGTGTGTGTGTGTGTGTGTGTGTGTGTGTGTGTGTGTGTGTGTGTGTGTGTGTGTGTGTGTGTGTGTGTGTGTGTGTGTGTGTGTATGTGTGCGTGCGTGCATGAGCGCACGCTTGTGAGTGTGTGTCCGCGCACTGACTTATGTATGTGTGTGCGTGCACTGTGTGTGTGTGTACTGTGTGTGTGCTCGTGTACGTGCGTGCGTGCACGCTTGTGTGTGTGTGTGCACCGTGCGCTCGCTTATTTACGTGTATGTGTGTGCGTGTACTGTGTGTGTGTGTGTACTCTGTGTGTGTGCGTGTATGTGTACTGTATACTTGTGCATGTTTGCTCTATATGCGTGCGAGAGCCAGGATGTATGTGTTTTAATGCTGCCACCCAGGGCAAAGCCCTCCACTTATTATGACACTGAACCGACTGACCCGCGCAACCCCAGCAAAAAGCATTTTTATTTTACACACTCTTTTCTTTGTTTTGCTCGAAACTGATTGCACTGTGTTTTAACAAGCTCTCGGCCACAGGGGAACCACAGCATTCCTGACAACTGCCAATAATACGCAACAGAGCTGAGCCCCCGCTTGCACTTCATCCACTCCACTGTGATTGAGACCAAATGGAAGTTGAAAGCACATGTCTGACTGAAGCCGCCCGACACTGACACGCAAGATGCCCAGAGCTGACTCTCATTACGGGCCTCCCTCCGGTCCCCAGCGATGAAGCCGCAGCTAAGCCTCGGACGGAAAATAACCAAACATACACATGAGGTACTAAACTGTACGTACATATGGAGCCACACAATGGTTGGGTGCGTTTCGTATTCAGCGTCGATGCTAACTAGCAACTTAGCAGGTTGCAATACAATTTGCCATTGCCAACCAACTAAGTTGCTAACTGGAGATGAAGGATGGTAATTGAGAAACAGGGACCAGGTGGCTACAGCGGTGGTTTACTTAATAACCTGACTACATCCAGGCTAAAACTACACGACTATCAGCCCGATTCTTGGCTCAAAACTCCCCATACGACAATGGGTGGAACGTTAGCCTGCAGGACCATTGCAATCCATTGTTGGGCCAGATTTCCCTGTTGTGATAGAATTTTGGCGGTTCCAACAGTTGCCGATCGCTAATCATATATATCAATCACTGCTTGCGACTCGAAATAGAATGTCGGACATTGTCCCGGTGTTTACGATCAGGGATAATATTGACAGTTATGATTCTCTTTATGAGTGCAGCGCAACCCGATGTCGAAATCGGACACAAAATCAGCAGTCGTGTGGTTTGAGCCTGGCTATAGGTTATCTAGTTATACAGTAAATATGTTAGAGGAAAAGCCAGGGCCTCCATCGCCTAACTAAAAACAACTGTCATCGCAGTCCTCCTCTACAGGTTTCAATCACCTTTAGGTTAAACAAACCAGTTCTGTTGCATAACTACCTTATTCATACAACTCCATCTTGGTACAGTGCGAAACCAAATGTGAACCCAGATGTGGAAAACTACCTGGTAATAGAAAGCAACCTGCACATGTCGAGATTAACCCTATCCAGACCGGGCTTTTTTGGCATTCCTGGGACCGGGGGGGGGGGCTCATTTGACCCCCCCCTCATAACTTAGGAACCGAATGGCGTATGACCACCAAACTTGGAGGGGATGATCTTCAGCCAAAGATCTATGACTGACATCAGTTTGGTGTCATTATTGGATATTATGACATCATTATGACGTCATTTCCTGATTTTATTGCCCAAAATGTCACCTTAATGTATTTTCCATCTAACTTGGGTAATGCACATCAATTTTGGTTATTATGTGCTTCAGACCACTTCAAATGTTCACAAGGGTGTCTGATGCTAATGAAAATGTAAAAAAAATTGGAAAGTGATGATGATGAGACTTAGATCAGTGATTTTTGGTCAGGCGTACCTGTCAGAAAACCGTTGCCATGGCAACAACAACAATGATAAACCTAATCTTTTGGTATCACACTGTAGCCAACTTCATGTTAGGAAAAGTCACAAAGTTTCGTAGTCCTAGCTTTAGTCATTCAGGAGTTATACGACATCAAAGTTGGTGCGGGCACTTTTAGCCCCCCCCCCGGTCTGGATAGGGTTAAAGAGACAGGTGTTTATCTCACATGTTTGTCAAGAAGTGTGCTAATCAGATGTAATATTCTGAGCATGTAGAACTATCTACGTCAAGAAATTATTCTGTTACATTGCACTTTAAACACACGTATGCATGCACGCACACATGCACGCCCACGCGCACACACACACACACGCACACGCACACGCACACGCACACAATACAAGGCAACAATATGTACATGTCTATAGCTTCCATTATAGCCACCTCCATCATCAATCAAAGATCCGGGAGAACCAGAGCTCTACAAGAATTGGTCTCGAAATCATTGCACACTGCTTATGCAATTCTCCCAGGTGCGCGTGCGCGCGCACGTGTGTGTGTGTGTGTGTGTGTGTGTGTGTGTGTGTGTGTGTGTG
>NC_085862.1:47825179-47827679 GCF_034702125.1 Engraulis encrasicolus | reverse complement strand
ATATTGCTTAATCATATGATAGTGCAAAACATAGCCTTTCCAATCATGATAGTGACATGTCTCTGCCCCACCCACCTTGACTAACAGTAGAACACATCAAAGGCACTCTACTACTACTCTAAATCATCAGAGGTGAGACGTCACTGAGTCAATTAGTAGTAGCACACTTAAGGGTGGTGCAACCACAGGTAAGGCCACTATTGTATCCATTATTTTTTTTTACTGTATTATTTAAGAACAAAGAACATTTACATATTCATTGAGGTACATTAATGACCAATTATTAATTAATTTATGGGCATTAGCTGTGGTTGTATCGCCTGACGTCTGAGCCCAAACAAACGTCATTGACCCCACTGCTGTCAGTCACCCTGACCCATTGTCTGGCAGAGAACATGGTGTGTGAGCACACGTGTACAGTCACAGCCTTATCTCGGGTAAGAAAGGCATGCTGTATTATTATTTGTTTGTCTCTCTTGATTTCTCACGAGATAATAGTCACCTCCCCGTAGACCTACAGTAGATGTATCTTATCATCGTCCATCAAAGCATATGCAAGCGCGGAAAAGTACTGCGCACAGGCCAGATGGCATCGTCATGTCACCTTTGTTTCCCATGCATATTTCAAATGACAACAGCGATGGGGAAATTACTGGAGATCACAGATCGGCAGAGGCCTTATGACCCCATTTCCGTAATACGAAACCGTAAGTAACAAAATAAACAGCCAAAAAGAATTGTTTTCGTCTTGAAAAGATTGAGAAGTTGAAATTACAGTTACTGTACCCTTTACATTAGCCACCATCAACACCCCCCCACCCAAATTTTTTTTGACATTTTTGTAAGATTTGGGGGAAATTGCAGTGTTTGGGCCATGAAAATGGAGCCAGTGCTCGTCACATCCACAGGGGCTTATTACTGTAATCGTCTATGCTGTAATTTGCTACAGGGAAGGCCATTAGAGGTCAAATACTACCATCAGTTGTTGCACATAAAGACGCTTTGAGCAGCAATGATGAGAACGCTGAACCGCAAAACAGGAAGTGGCCTCTGCCACTTAGTCTTCCTCTTGAGTTTCTGCACATTCCTGTAGGTGGTCTTCTGAGAACATCGCCAACAAGCTCACTCAGTTCGCAGAATCACAGCTTGGGGTGACACTTTATTGCACAGTTTCTCCTTTAGTGTACGTTGCATCTACGGTACATGAGTCAACCTTGCACCGCACCTATCTAACACCAGGCCTGACCCTAAGGCACAGTGAGAGCACTTACGCGAGGGACACATAGACGCGAATTTGGCCGAACAAAGCAAACTTTGCCATTCATTCCAATGCGGGAGGCAAAGGCAAGCGAAAATGAGCGAAATCATTCGACCAAGTTTAAAATTAT
Source organism: Engraulis encrasicolus (assembly GCF_034702125.1). Classification (NCBI taxonomy): domain Eukaryota; kingdom Metazoa; phylum Chordata; class Actinopteri; order Clupeiformes; family Engraulidae; genus Engraulis; species Engraulis encrasicolus. Next base: position 47,826,291 of record NC_085862.1, on the reverse strand, counting down.
GCAAATAAGGAGCGAATTTCGCCTGCGGTGCCCAATCGAATCACTAACATAATGGTTTCATTCCATTTTATTCGCCGCGACGACCTGATGACAGTTGAGCTGTCAGAATGGAACACTGAATTTCGCTTCTATTCACTCTGCTTGTTTTGCCTGCATGTGTCCCTACTGTGAATGTACTATTCTGTTACATACTTTGACTAATTATACCCAATCAATGCAACAGAGAGAAAGAGTACAAATTTATCTCAGTCTACTTTGCTGTCTGATATGTCTGTCTTTGTCTCGTGGCTGGTGCAAAGTGATTCTGCTGCAAATACAGCAATTGTCCCATGGGGACAATGAAGGAGACTACTGTAACTAGCTTAGCAGAGCTGCAGGTTAGCTGAGAGTGCTAGCTGTGGTAGCCTGCTATTGAACACACACTGGCAAAGGGTCTCTGCTGAGTACACGTGACTGTAAGACACTCGGATAGAACTTCAGAAAAACAACACTGTGAACCTGGCGCTGGTTCACACGCAACTTGGCACACATGAAAGCATATGCGCGCTGCACGCGCGCGCACACACACACACACACACACACACACACACACACACACACACACACACACACACACACACACACACACACACACACACACACACACACACACACACACAAAACAAGCGTTTTAGCAAAGGCACTGTGGCTGACCTCAAATCTGCGTCAGAGAGTTGTACTTATGTGTGTGTGTGTGTGTGTGTGTGTGTGTGTGTGTGTGTGTGTGTGTGTGTGTGTGTGTGTGTGTGTGTGTGCGTGTGTGTGTGAGAGAGAGAGATCAACATGGTATGGGGCTGCCTCAGCTCTTTAGGGACTAACAACATTAGCGTAGTCGTCATTGACGCTACAACAAGTCAGGAGCACAACCTCTGCATGGCATAGCCAATGGGTCCGACGTTAGATTGACTGCTCGACTTGGCTAATCTAACTGCTAGATCAAATGAACGGGGTCTTTTGTCCCGTTTCACTCACGAGACATGTAGAAGTCATGCCAGAACCTCTCTGTCACATACACACACACACACACACACACACACACACACACACACACACACACACACACACACACACAC
>NC_085862.1:47795179-47807679 GCF_034702125.1 Engraulis encrasicolus | reverse complement strand
AAATGCTATATATCCATTTCTGAACATTTTGGGAAATTGGCATTTTGGTATTGGGCATTGCATTGCAATATGCATTTTTATATAGGTTTAAAAAGCATGTTCTCAAAATATATGAATGGCAACAATTATAATTCACATAGAATTGTGTCTGTACAATCATTTCCAATAATAAAATGCAAAAGTAAAAAAAAAATGCTTTCGTCATTTTGCAACTAAATTCTAAGAATTTGATTGGCTAATACGGATTAAGCACATTTCAGCCTTGCATCTCTGTATACCTTCCCAGAGAATTCCAAATCCAGGCATCACAGAGTACAATCCTTGCCACGTTTTCCTTCTGCCTGCCCATAGGTCATTTTGCTAATTAACCAATTTACCTGTCTGCTTGCAGGCTGTGTGTATGTTAGGAGCAGCGGGTTCAGTTAGACCAAACATGTTGATCTTTAAGCTTTCTGAAGCTCAACCTCTGATTATAAGAGGCGCTTTCTGTCTGTCCATGTGTCCATCTGCCAGTAAGTCTGCAGTCTGTATGACATCTCTCTCTCTCTCTCTCTCTCTCTCTCTCTCTCTCTCTCTCTCTCTCTCTCTCTCTCTCTCTCTCTCTCTCTCTCTCTCTCTCTCTCTCTCTCTCTCTCTCTCTCTCTCTGTGTTTGTGTGTGTGTGTGTGTCAGACTACACTCAGTTCTGCTCAGACTACTAGTTTGCATTTAACGGGGAGGGGGGCTCCTCAACCCATTCAGTGTATCTGACACACTGAAATCATTCAAGGACATTGTGCAAAACCAATCCATGCATTGGTGGATATTGTTTCAACCCATATCCAAACACTGAACATGCAAATGTATGCACAATGCCCCACTTTCTCTTCATACGTCATACCACCGTTTACCTCTCTAACAAATGATTAAAAATATCTCCACCCAGTGAAGTCACACTAAAGTCTGCATTATGCAGGTGCCAGGGGGAGACTGGGAAGGTTTGGCGAAAATGCAGCCCTCTCTCTTCATCTGAACAAAAGGCTGCTAACGGAACACCGTCGTCGCTCTGACGCAGTGGACAGTAACATTCTGGGCAAGGATAGAGGAGGGCGGTGGTTAAACCAAATCCCTTCCACCACCTCAGTTAAAAAGTGTGGAAAAATAATAATCCTGCAGGAATCTCTGGAAATCCGCATAAAATTGGTGCTTTCCTGAATTTTGTGATCAACGCCCACGTGTTGTGTGGAAAGAGAGCTGATAGGTACGTAGATGCTCTGCTCTGGTCTGTGCAGTTGACTGTGTTTAAAAAAGGGACTGCAGCGCTCTCTAGTGGCAAGATTTCTGAATGACATCTGTCTTCCAGCTTGGCAGTGAAGGCCTTCCTCTAAACTCTTTTACTTGAAAACGGCTGCTATCAATTATCAGTTCACTGGAAAGTGAAAGAAAGTTGACTTTCTTTTTTCTGACCCCTCTTTCTGGTAAACATAGACATTGAGCGACCAAAAAAGGTCATTATTTTCTAGTTCTGTGTAACTTTCGGTTATCAGATGATAATGATGTTGCTGAGAGAAAAAATACTACTTACTTGTTGGAGGCACACTGGACATTGGTCAAGACTGTGACGTTATTTCGTACACTTCGAAGGCTTGCAAGAACCTAGCCAGGAAAAAGGCACAAGAAAAAGAAGGTTAACCCTTTAAGACATGGCCCATGTAATAAGATGGCTATTACCAGATTGGCAAGGACCAAGTCGAAATGCATTAATAAAGACACTGTGTAATGGCATAGTGTTGTAGTACTATTGTAGTCAAATCTTTACAGTCACTTATTGCAGTGTTTGACTAGTGGAACGGTGTGCATTATTATGGGGCTACGGAAAGAAAGAAACTAAGTGAACACACTTCACACTTCATAATAATAATAATAATAATAATAATAATGTAAAAAACTGTATTTGTATAGCACAATACCATAGAAGGCATGCAGATCAAAGTGCTTAACAAATGGATAAACAACAATGTTGAAAATAAAAACACGAGATAAGAGAGGAAACTAGACAAAATAGAAAAAATAAGTAGATAGATAATAAATAAGTAAATGTGAAGAAAGATGAAATGAAGGAGTTGAAAGAAGAGATAAGTAGAGAATAAAGAGGCATATTTCACACTTCATATGAGGAATGTTTGTTGCAATAGCTACGGTGACACTCACCTGAGCGAAAGGCGTGACGATCAGGTCATCTCCATGGCTACAAAAGGAGACAGGAAACAGGAAGTCATGTCAACCAGCTGGAGTGAAGTGACATCATGGCAATGGCTATATTCAGAAAGTCAACTCACACCCTGGTTATGGGTTTTGTCTCTTAATATTCCTGAACTTTAATGTGAAATTCACAGGAAACGTAAATGCATTTATTGACATACAAATACTGTAAATACGGTTTCTAACCAATTTACGGAATTGTTATATTATAAAAAAGCATATTCTTTTGCAAAGAGGAATAGGGGAAACAAATCAAGAGTGTGTGAACCTTTAAAGGTATACTGTGCAGGAAATAATCAAAAGAGGTCTATTTCTGGAAATTCAAAATGGCGGACCATGGAGAAAGATCCCCCTTTTTATGTATGAAAAGTGCATCAGCAACAGGGATTGAGCCCAAGCTAAGCCACACATTTATGCGGAGAGTCCCTTCTCTCCTGACCCCCCCAGGGGTTCCGAGCCCCAGTGTGGGAGCCACTGCCCTACATAGTGTTACACTGAGACTTTGCAATAACCTGCATATTGTTAAATTGTTTTGAATATTCAATCTCCAATATATTGATATTTTGGATTCAGGCCATTACGTAACGATTTTAAATCTAATCGGTGTGTGTGTGTGTGTGGCATACTTGATAGTGACTGGCTGACTCAGCGTTCCAAGCTGCTGTAAAAAGAGCACAAATCTACAGTTTTGCCTCTTTTCTTCCACTGAATATTACTCTGAAATCACTCCCAGCTTGTACGCTTTGCTTCCCCCCCCCACATCACATCTGCCAGTCCTGAGTGCTAGTACCCACATCCTCATTGGGAAAGAATGCAGGTGAAATGGCTTCCTGGTGACTGGAGCCCTTCATTCCCCCATGCTGCTACATTAACACTGGACTGGACTGTGCCGTGTGTGTGTGTGTGTGTGTGTGTGTGTGTGTGTGTGCGTGCGTGCGTGCGTGCGTGCGTATGTGCTTCAGGCACTTCAGGCCTCAGCTGAAATGGACCATGCCGCTTCAAATTAGATCAGTTTAGCCAATGCCATCTTGCATAATAACACACAACAGTGACTGGCTGTGAGACTGAGTGTTGTGTTGTTGAGCAATTCCCCCTCAGACTGCCTGTGTCATGGAAATCCCCCCCAGCCTCAAGCCCCCATTCAAGCCCAAATGAAATCAGGTGTCCAGAGCCAAGGAAATGCGTAGTAACACGTCATCATCGCATGCCTCTCCTCACCCTGGGGAGCGTAATTGCAGAGGAATACTTACCTAGCACGCTCTTTATTCCACATATGACATAACAACAACAATATAATGAATTCCTCATTGAAAAGACCACAGCCACAAACACATTCTCATAGGAATCTATTAGGAATCCTAATGCCCATGCACACACACATACACACAGACATATGTGAACACACATGCATGCACACACACACACACACACACACACATACGCACACACGCACCCACGCGTGCACACACACACACACACACACACACACACACACACACACACACACACACACACACACACACACACACACACACACACACACACACACACACACACACACACACACACACACACACACACACACACACACACACACACACACACACAGGAGAAAACCTGATAAAATCTGCTCCCTAATAAATACTTAACACATCACAAACAAGTGGTCATTCACAGTCAGACTATTATTATATTACTATTATGAGCGAAGGAGAATATCTTTGTGACTCAAATATGGAGGAATCTATTAGTATTGTTGTTGTTGGTAGTAGCAGAGACGGTTTAAATGCATAGAATAGAGAATCTTTGGTAGTGGTAGTGGTGGTAGTGACAGTACAATGGTGGTAGTCAGTTTGTGCTGGCCTGCTGACACAGGGGGAAAAAGGGGTCCGTTGTCCTGGGCCCAGGGAGAGGGAGGCCCCAGAATTGTGTTCCTATTTATTGTATTCATCAAGTAGCAGGCCCTTTCAGATGACTTTTTCCTGGGCCCAGTCAATGCTGCTAGTGGCCCTAAGTTACAGTGTTGTTGTTGGTGTGTAGTAGTTCAGTAGTAGTAGTAGTAGTACACAGTACATACTATAGTAGTACTTTGTAGTACTCTACAATAGTACATACATAGTAATAGTACCTTTTGGGCGCCATTGAGGGATGCCCCCTTGCACGGGTGAGGCATAAATGCAATTTCTTCGTGTGCAGTGTTCACTTGTGTGCTGTGGAGTGCTGTGTCACAATGACAATGGGAGAGTTGAGGTTTCCCAGTTGGGCTTTCACTTTCACTTCACATAGTAGTTCAGCAGTAGAAGTAGTAGTAGTAGTAGTAGTAGTGGTGGTGGTACAATGGTAGCGAGTGAGTGTCGTGTGACTCGTGTCCAACTTACAGCTCAGAGGCGATGGAGGAGTTGCGTGACATGGACTTTGGTGAGAGGTCATAGTCGCTGTCTGATCGGTAGAGGAAGGACTCGCGGCGCTGGTTGTGTCCGGGGAAGTTGGTGTGCAGCACCAGGCCCGAGCCCGGCGAGGCCTGCGGGTCCAGCGGACTGCAGCTGGCAGACGGCCCATTCTCCACATCGAAGCTACAACAGACAGAGAGAGAGAGAGAGAGAGAGAGAGAGAGAGAGAGAGAGAGAGAGAGAGAGAGAGAGAGAGAGAGAGAGAGAGAGAGAGAGAGAGAGAGAGAGAGAGAGAGAGAGAGAGAGAACAATGACATTATTATTAATTGATTACATTACATCATTATGGAAAAGGCAATACTTTAAAATACAGCCCTTTAATGCCAATACTAGCCCCCTTACCAAGTACAGTTACCCTAGAAGAAATCTAAGGTTTGATGGTCATTAATTGTGAGCATATCTACAGGTTAGAATCCGAATACACTGCATATACGCCAAATTAGATGATCTCAAGTCTTACTCCAAATCTTTCGTACAGTGTGACCCCATAGTCACATTGTTTCACACTTCATTACACTGTACAATACACAACATTGTACACTGTAGCTAGGACTGTAATACTGTATCTGAGTGCAACCCAATTAAAAAAAAACAAAAAGCAAACCAAACTAGAAGGTCAAACACATGCACACGCAGGCTTCAACTATTATCATCAATGCACCATGATGTCACAACACAACCGAAACTATACACAAATACCTCAAGAAATGCCAGACAATAACAGTCAGAATAAACAATCCAAACAATTTAACATGTGGCACCCATCTGCCATAGCAGCTGGCTTAGTCACTAATGTAACACAAATAAAAGCATGAAATGTCATCCGAACAAAGACAACAATTAGCTCACAGTTTTTCTTTTCCTGTTGGCTGTTTGGACTATATGCATGTGGGACGGCAATGATTTAAGTCATTGAGTGAGAATGAAGAGACTTTACCAAAGCATATTTGACATATTTTGGGCTAGGAAGTGGACAAATTGGGCAGCTAATCGTCATTCCCAGAAAACAAATCCTTACGCTTTCATGGTGTCAGTGGAAGTACAGAACATAACTTCAGAGTAGTCCCATTGAGGCTATTGCCTCTTTTTCAAGTTCTGGTCTAGAAAGCAACAATATACGACTTTCTTTACAATCTTTTTCTTAACAAAGGACAACTAAACTAAACCAAACGTAGCCGACTATATAAAATGCATATTAGTAACCTTGTTACAATGTTAAGGAAATAAATATGTTAAGAGAGTTTACAAGCGACACGTACATTACTTTGTCAATGTGTTTATTAAAAAATCTGATTTAGTCCATTGACATTGACTGAGGCTTGGTCATGTATCTGAGTATATGGTAGCTGTGGGAAAATGCTAAAAGTGTTGCTCTCTCACAGTAGGTAAATGACACTAAAAAAGCTTGTGGCTCACTACAGTTGACCCACATTTGCCTATAAGTCGCATCACTAGACCACCTATTTGTAATACCACACAGAGCAAAAACGAGGCTTTAATACTGACTTATCCCTGCGCTTTTCATTACAGTCCGCTGTCTTCCTCACAAGTCAGGATTTAGCCCCGCTGACCTCAGAGCCATTTAATTCAATCTCATCCATGTGACACAGTCAGTCGTTACAGAAGATCAGTCACTCTAAGAGGATTTCAGTTCTTTCATTCAGAAGACTGGGGGATGCCCGTTCGCCGCTGTGCTTATAATCCAAAGAGATTCACTTTTAAAACTTGTGTTCATATGGCACATCCTTTCAGATGGGGAGGGAGGCATGCTCCAGCCTGCTGTATGCAAAAAGGTCTTTTTGGACACACTAACCTGACATTCAGGAAAAGCACATGAGAGTTTAGCAGTCTGCGTTGTGTGCGTGTGTGTGTGTGTGTGTGTGTGTGTGTGTGTGTGTGTGTGTGTGTGTGTGTGTGTGTGTGTGTGTGTGTGTGTGTGTGTGTGTGTGTGTGTGTGTGTGGTGTGTGCGTGTGTGTGTGTGTGCGTGTGTGCGTGCGTGCGCGCGCATGTGTGTGTTGGGGGTGGACATTAATCATCCAGGATTTAATTAAAGCATTGAAGAGGATTAGAAGGAAGAGTGCATAACAAGGAACTGCATACGCAAAAGGCACTGTGCCACTGTAAATATTGAACATCACTGTAAATATTGAATATTGGTATCAGAGTATGAGATCTAACCTGGCCCATGGGGTGCACTGTGTAGCACGGAATGTGACATGGAGGAATACCAAGACAATATGTGGGAGTGTCTGTGAATGAGATAGACAGAGAAGGAGAGAGAGGGAGAGGGAGAGAGAGAGAGAGAGAGAGAGAGAGAGAGAGAGAGAGAGAGAGAGAGACAGAGAGAGAGAGAGAGAGAGAGAGAGAGAGAGAGAGAGAGAGAGAGAGAGAGAGAGAGAGTGTGTATAGTGCATTATAGAGAGGACAAAAGACTTCATAGATATGTGGACTACAGATATGTAAATGGTAAAGGAAGTTCACCTATACAGCAGAATACACACGTCTGCACATATACAGTAGGTAACACATGCATCACGAAGCATATTTATCATGGACAGTGTATTATAACACTTATAATGCACTGTGAATGGTAGTTAGTAGTGGTGTGCATTGGCACTGCCCTCACGATTACGATTTGGGAGGAACCTATTCGATTTGATTCAATTCTATGATGCATTGCAATGCATTACATTTCTAGTGAAAGCAAAGCAAATGTTTCATCAGTCATGATGAGGCAATACAAGTACTCAGATACTGAGCAACATTTTATTGGTCGTTTTCTGTATCAGTCTTGCAGTTTTCAATGCTTTGAAGTGCTTTTATTTAAAGGGACACTGTGTGAGATTTTTAGTTGTTTATTTCCAGAATTCATGCTGTCCATTCACTAATGTTACCTTTTTCATAAATATTTACCCTCACCATCAAATTCTAAGTATTCATCATGACTGGAAAAATTGCACCTTTCATACATGAAAAGGGGGATCTTCTCCATGGTCCTTCATTTTGAATTTGCAGAAATAGCCAATTTATGCTGCAAAAATGACTGTACTTGGCCAAACTAGAAAATATTAGTTTATTACTTAGTAAACTTTCATGAACAGGTCAAATTTGGCAATAGACGACACAGATTCAATGAGCAGCATAGTTGCAGTACCTTTTTTGACCATTTCCTGCACAGTGTACCTTTAATTTAACAGTTATTTCCTTCTGAAATATCCACGGAAGTTATTGAAACTTAAAAAAATTGCTGCATCAATTCTGGAACTTGCCGCATTGAATTGAATTGTTCATGCCCCGCATTGCATTGCATTGCCAAATGCATTATTGTTGACACCACTAGTATTTACAGTAAGGTATATTCATTCATATACTGTAACCGTCCCTGTCCAAGGAAGAATACAAAACGAAAGCACACACGCTCTCGCTCTCGCCCTCACTCTCTCTCTCTCTCTCACACACACGCACGCACGCACGCACGTACACACACACGCACACACACACACAGCCTAAAATAAACCACTTTGAGGCGAGGCAGAGATGACTACAGATTGGAGACTGGAAAGAGGTCGAGGGTGACAGAAGTGGGTGATGGGATGGAATTGTGTTGGAGGAGAGACAGAGTCTGTAGTGGGAGAGGGAGACTTTGCTATTGAAAGTAAAAGCGCTTCTCATATGTCACTCTGCTGATCGCACAACACACCACAAAAGTCAACCACTCCAAAAACTGTGTGTGTGTGTGTGTGTGTGTGTGTGTGTGTGTGTGTGTGTGTGTGTGTGTGTGTGTGTGTGTGTGTGTGTGTGTGTGTGTGTGTGTGTGTGTGTGTGTGTGCATGTGTGTTTGTGTGCGCCCGCGTAAGCGTGTGCATGTGCATGTGTGCATGCGTGTGTGCATGCGTGCGTTTGTGTGGTCATGTGCGACTGTATGCATGCATGTGCTGAATGTGTCAGCCATGATTGCAGTAGACTGTGTCCACAGGCCCATGTAAGGTACTGTAGTTCTTCATCAAAGTGGTATCACACTGACTTCCTTAATGCAGTACCGTATATCACAATTTCCAATGAGGTGAAATTCGTTATTGCCTTGAGACCTTCAACAAAAATAGTCAATTCCTGATGCTTTAACAGTGGCTTGACTCTGAAGAGTAGGTGAGAGACAGTATGCCACACTTTGTTGAAACTCTATATTCAGTAACACATGTAGGACAAGCAGCCCAGACCACACACAGCAAAACCAGACATCTAGACCAATTTGGAAATATTAGTGGGAGTAGAGTTAACACTGACGTGTAATAATGCATAACAAGTGTGTTATGGTTGTGAATAAGGGCATAACGGCATTTTGACCGGGCTAAAAAAAGACTCTGAGGCTTCGTCCATCAAGTGATGGTGCTGAGCTGTGGACCAAAAACATGCCAGCCGGACATATTGCCGCACTCCATCTTGTCATAACACACCACTTAAGAGAAGGGCATTGTTGGGCCGCTGCCGGGAACATACCATACTTCAAACACAGACATAGGCACACACACACACACACATATACGCACGCACGCACGCACGCACGCACGCACGCACGCACGCACGCACGCACGCACGCACGCACGCACGCACGCACGCACGCACGCACACACACACACACACACACACACACACACACACACACACACACACTGCGTGACACCAAAAGTCCTGTTTCACTGCTGACTAGATAAAAGTATTGACCATGTTAGGGTGATCGTTAAGCTGCTCGCTCATCAACAAAACTGATATCCACATTTGCATAATATAACTGTGTGTCATTTCCATAACTTGGCCAAACTTTTGACCTCATACACACCATACACTTCAACAGTGAATCCAGTAGTCATATGCTGTGTTTGGGATAACAGCCATGAAGGCATACATTCAACAGCAATGAACATAATATGGTCTGAAAACATATCCAATTGCTTGCCTTTCGCTTTCAGCTGTCTTATAAGTCAGTGTGAGAGCTATTTCTGAGGGAATGTCATGAAATTCCATTATACTGCGACAACTCAAGAAGTTAAACCATAGATTAGAAATTGACTGTTGAGCTGAATGTTTTCTATTTAAAGCAGAAAAAAGGAATTTAATAGACTATGTATAAACAAGAAACAGTAAACCAACATTTGGCTGGGATTCAGCCATGTTTGTTGTCAAAGCGTAAAATTCATCAAGTTCCCAATGAATTGTTGTGCAATCCTCCCAGGCAGTGACGACCTCACTCTTTACCGTGAGTTCCCAGCAAAGCACACCCCGTGAGTGGATACAGATTAAGGATGGAGTCACGTCAGGTCAGACAAGTAGGCATAATGAGGACCGGGTTGCAGGTTTAACGTGGGAGTGTTTTTCTTGTAGTAAAAACGGTAGGAGTTAAACACCACACTGTCCTGTTCCTTCCTCCAGAGTAACACATGCTATAGGGGTCACCGTGTTCCTCTCCGCCCCCTGAGAGAGGCGCCGGCCTCTGAGAATGTTATCAGGAAGTCACCCCTTTGACCCCTTCTACAGCCCATGCGTCCCGTTCCCAGGGCGATCCCGTTAAACCCCTCCAAAGACTCCAAAATAGCTAGTCGTCCGAAAATAGAGCTAGGCCCACGTTAAAAAAGGTGTCTTGTGTCAGTCTCTTCCACCCGTTTTCATGACTTTACCAAAATAACTGCACATCTTTTTTTCTCATCATTTCCAGCAAATGTGTGTCATAATGAACACAAGCACATTGGAGTGAAACATCCTGCTTAACCCCCCAAAGACCCCAAAATAGCTGGACTTCCGGAAATAGAACTAGGCATGTTAACAAAAGGTGTCTCATGTCACTCTCTCCTAACTGTTTTCATGACTTTTCTAAATAACTGTGCAGCTTTTTCACTCATTCAATCATTTCCAGCAAATTCATCTCATTGTAATGAACACAACCACATTGGGCAATCACGCACAGTTTTGCAACACTAACAGTTCCGAACACATTATAGTGAAACGCGTTCCTTCCCATCACAGGGGAAAAGGGTGGGATTTGAATGGTCAATTAGATGTTTGACTCAGCATGTCATGTGCATCCTTGGTGCTTATGAACACTTAAGATGGACTTAGAGTCCTTAAGTCCTGAGGCTACATATTTATGATGTAGTTCATGAAATTCAAATGGCAAGACACACAAGTATGTAGGCTGTTTTGTTCAGCAGGAAAAAAAACAGTATTAAGTATTACTTTCTGTGTTATTTTGTTTTGACAGTCATTAATCTTGTGCCTCTCCAAAAAAGACAGTCCAAAATCTTCCTAAAATGGCAGCAGCTCATGAAGGCTAATGTACTCCAATGACAAACAATAAACACAAATCTGTGAAGTGGATTAAGTGCACTTTGGGATCAACCTACTCTAAATAAACGGCAGATTGTTTACCTACGTAGCAACACCTTCCCCTGTTCTGGGGAATCTCAAAGCTGGCGGCTAGGGAGCAGCTGTCTGCCTGTTGACCGGACCCAAGTCATGAATACACAGACAGACAGAGGATGTCCTCTCATTATCAGGTGCGAACTGACTCAAGATCAGTCAGCGGCTCCTTCCTCTCGCTGACGCTTTCCTGGCCTGACTGGACTGGACACGAGCGGGAAGAAACCCTCATGCCCTCTCAAAAACACATGTACACACACACACACGCACACACACAAATACACACATGTGCGTGCACACACACACATGCAAACACACACGCACGCACGCACACACGCACACACGCGCACACACACACACACAAACCACACACACACACGCACACACATACACACGCACTCACACACACCCACACACACACACACACACACACACACACACACACACACACACACACACACACACACAGACAAACACACACGCATGCACACAGACAAACACACACGCATGCACACACACAAACACACATGCACACACACACACACACACGCACACGCACACACACACACACACACACACACACACACACACACACACACACACACACACAAAAGTGGTTGAAAAGTGCATCTGCTCCTCCCAAAGAGCATTACAAAGGTGGACTGACTGGAAGCAGAGACACCAGCAAACACATTGACCGGAAGAGCTGTCAGAGCAACTGGACAGTGTCTAAACAAATGCTTGTCTTGCTGCATCGCTTTGCTATTTCTTTCACAATCAATGCCTGATCAATAATGCTTTTGAGAATTAAGTGTGATATATTGTTGTTCCATTCAGATAGCACACATAGTGAGATGAGAACAGTGATTTGTCAGTAACAATTGGTGTTATGCAGTACCAGAGACGTGCGGTCAGGGTAGGCAGGGTAGGCAGTGCCTACCCTGGGATAAATGTCTTAAAAATAAAAACTAACACGTGTTTAAAAAAATATTCTTCAGAGTTCACATAGGCCTACACAACAATAACATTGATTCAGCATAAATTATGAGCTGTTTAAAGTACAGTATACACAGGACAACGATCAAAAACCTAAGTAATCGCACGAAGCAAAGCGCTCAGGCTTGGGCAGGTTGCCGTGGCAACGCGCAGTCCCGGCTGGTAGCAGAGACAGGCTGAAAGCAGAGCTTTCGAATGCCAGCCAGGCAGCCCGGTAAGGCTCGCTTTTCCTCTGCCTACCCTGCCTTCAATGCTGTCAATGTAGAAGTTTGCGCATGCGTATTAAGTTGTCACATAGCTTGTCAATGGGACTAAAAGCAGAGCCTTTACTCTGTGGCGGGAGTATGTGAGCCAATCACAGCGCCCAAAATGAAAAATTGTTACAATTCAGGTAGTAGCCAA
>NC_085862.1:47777679-47787679 GCF_034702125.1 Engraulis encrasicolus | reverse complement strand
CTCACGCACGCACGCACGCACGCACACACACGCACACGCACACACACACACACACACACACACAGTACACACACACACACACACACACACACACACACACACACACACACACACACACACACACACACACACACACACACAGAGAGTACACACACACACACACACACACACACACACACACACACACACACACACACACACACACACACACACACACACACACACACACACCCTCTGCTTGGCATTCCTCCTTCGCCGTAAGCCTAACCACTAGTATAAAAGCATTACGGCAGCCCACAATGCGCTCCGACGTCATGCCGACTCGAGGCCACATTCCACGCGTTCCCGTGTCGGGGCATAACCCACTATTGTTTCCGTGCCGCTCAAGTGCGCTGCCACTGCTTGTAGTAATTCTGGATTATGAATGCCAGCACGGATTACTCACGCACACCGATTGCCGTGGTGTAGCCCCAGCTCCCGGTGAACAGGCCATGGAACAGGATGCGGGACTGTTTATTTTGAATGTTGGGAGACGTCCGAGCGAGGGTGGGGTGTGTGCTGGCGCTGGTGTTGGCACAGAGCAGTTTGACGTGAGCAGGGGTTATGAGGATTCCCCTTCATCCGTCTGACTAGCAGCGCCACGGACGCAGGCCGTCTGATTCACTGGCCGTGAGTCAAGCCGCGCGGTGAGCGTGTGCTGTGCGGGGTGTGTGAGTGAGTGACTCGTGTGAGTGACTGCCTCTGAGACAGAGCAGGTGGGCCTGCCAGAGTCAGTGGGGTCACCAGCTTCTGTTCTGATCATGTCTGTCTTCACGACGACAACGATGTGTGAAGTATGTCACACAAACACCACTCACTGTAGGAGAGGAGTACCGTATCCTACAGTACCGTACCGTATGCCACGCAACATCACTCACTGTAGGAGTCAGTGGGGTCGGGAGCTTCTGTTATTCATATCTGTGCGACAATGATGTGTATAGTACGTCACACAATCACCCCTCACGGTACAACTTAATAATGATGGATAATTATTATTTACTGAGCTTTGTTAAGGATTTATAAAACATCTACAAATAATGACAAACCTCCAGTATCATGCAAAGTGTTCCAGTCGTCCTGAAGCAAGTATGTGCCCTCAACCGGCCAAGGAGGACAAAAAACATTTTTTGAAAAATATACATTTCCCACACACAGCCTACCAGTCTACTCCTGTACAGTGTGTGTGTGTGTGTGTGTGTGTGTGTGTGTGTGTGTGTGTGCGTGCGTGCGTGTGTGTGTGTGTGTGTGTGTGTGTGTGTGTGTGTGTGTGTGTGTGTGTGTGTGTGTGTGTGCGTCCATGCGTGCTTGCGCATGCATTCATGAACTGTGTCTCTGTACATACGGATCATGTGTGCACCATTTACAGTAAGTCTGTAGCCACGTCATATGAGCTAAACTGTGTTTGCTTAATTAGAGGCCACAGTAGAGAGACACGCTGGCAGGCAGGCAGGGAGGGAGGCAGACAATGAAGGGATGGATTTGATGGGTGGGACTGGGTGAGGGGGCGAGAGGAAAGAGGATGGCAGACAGGCAGACAGGCAGGCATTCAAGCAGGCAGAAAGACAGGCAGACTGGCAGTTAGTCAGGCAGTCAGGCAGACAGACATGCAGACAGGCAGGCGGACCGGCATTCAGAAAGGCAGGAAGGCAGGCAAGGCAGGCAGGCAGGCAGACAGGCAGGCAGGCAGGCAGGCAGGCAGGCAGGCAGGCAGGCATTCAGGGAGGCAGGCAGGCAGTCAGGCACGCAGGCAGGCAGTCAGGTACGCAGGCAGGCACGCAGGCAGTCAAGACAGGCAGGCAGGCAGGCAGTAGCACTATGACAGTGATGGCTCATTTGTCATCGAGAGGCATCCAGTGGAGTGAGAGCTGCCGTGGGGGTGGAGCAGGCTAGACTCAGTAGGGCTCTTCAGCTCATCAGGCCTCAATTCCATGCCCACCAACCTGGGGAAAGAAATCCTGCACAATGTACATTCCACCAACAACGTTTCAGTATTCAAGGTTCAAGGTTTCAGTAGTTTGTAGGTGGCCAGATGGCGTAAGTCAAGTCAATGCCTACCTACCTGCTACTACCCACTGGGAGGTCAGGAGAGGAGAGGAGCACAGTTGTAGTCTTACTTTTAGTCACCCCTCTCTCTTTCTCTCTTTCTTTCTCTCTACCTTTCCTTCTTTCTCCTTGTAGAACTCTTTATTACATCAGAAAGTTCCAGCTGATGTCATTTAGTCTGTAATGTACTGTGTCCTGGTACTTAGCGCAATATTTAATATACTGCAAGTTTGAAACATTTATTTTTATTCTATGATTGTGTTTCTCAACGGGGGCGTTGGGGAGTCATAGGGGGGCGATGAGAAGGAGACAACTGAGAGGTGGGGGCTACTCAATTGCAAATGAGTGGTGGGCATTCGTGATTTTTATTTTCTAATACTAAGGGGGGCGTTGGCAGGCTTATGATGAGGTCAAGGGGATGTTGACAGACTTATGATGAGTTCAAGGGGGCGTTTGTTCAAAATAGATGGAGAACCACTGTGATGTGAGGTCACGTGAATCACTTGTGTGAAACACACTTTAGACCAAACAATGTGTCCTTACATGACAGATGAAAAATACTCAAGTCAATTCAGACCTGGTTGACGCTAGCAGTACCTGAGATACCGTTCTTAATATTTGTGTCCACAAGAGAGCAGCGTTGCATGCAGTAACACATCACAACAGCTGCTTACTCACTCTGACCACTAGATGGAGACCTTACACAGAACTTGAGGGACTTTTGAATGAGTCATACTGTATATCTGGGTTAGTATTACATTATCATTAAACTCAAATCAATGTCAGAATGACATTAACCGCTCAGAAATAGTTCCAAGGTCATCCAACATTCAGCAGTGATTCTGACAAGTCATGCTCAACCACCACTGCCAATTTGTCAGCCCCAGCGGATTCAGCTGGGACATTAATATTTAAACAAACATATTCAAAAGGGACAGAATACATCAGTTTAAAGATGTTTCAAAAGATAAAAATCATGTTCTACAGTTTGCACCAGATGCAGGCATGAAATTTAGCAAAGGCAGCAAAAGCACATCATGCCAGTGGTTTAAAGGTAAAGCCCCAGACGTCATTCTGCCATTAGAGGAGAGGGGGAACCTCGCTGTGCTGTGCTGGGTGGCTAGGCAAGCGGCTAAAGCAAACACTCTCTTTGGCCCTAATCCCTACACCAGGCAGACACACACGTGTACACATGCGCGGACACACACGCACACACACACACACACACACACACACACACACACACACACACACACACACACACACACACACACACACACACACACACACACACACACACACACGTATGAATGCATTCACACTCACATACAAGCATAGACTAGATCACACAGAGCTGTGTGTGTGTGTGTGTGTGTGTGTGTGTGTGTGTGTGTGTGTGTGTGTGTGTGTGTGTGTGTGTGTGTGTGTGTGTGTGTGTGTGTATGTGTGTGTGTGTGTGTGTGTGTGTGTGTGTGTGTGTGTGTGTGTGTGTGTGTGTGTGTGTGTGTGTGTGTGTGTGTGTGCACGCGTGTCTGTGTCTGTGAGAGAGTGCGTTTCTGTGTATATCCACATAGTATGTATGTGCATCTACTATGTGTGTGTGTACGATTGTGTAACAGCGCTGGTTGAGGTGGGGGATGGGCTGCTTGTAACTACTGAATAACGTACAGTTCTCCATCACAGGCAACCCCCACTCTAACACCCCATACACACACCCTACCTCACCAGGGAGGGAAGAGTGTGGCACGCACGCACGCACGCACGCACGCACGCCACGCACACACACACACACACACACACACAGGCACACCTCATCTGAGGCAGGGCAGAGCAGAGCAGGATCAAAGAGCTGTGAGTCACGACGGATGATGAGATGCCACACACCACACCAGCTCTGGCAGCCATTACACTAAAACATCACAAAGCCAAATGGATTGGGTCTGCATCAAGTGTGTGTGTGTGTGTGTGTGTGTGTGTGTGTGTGTGTGTGTGTGTGTGTGTGTGTGTGTGTGTGTGTGTGTGTGTGTGTGTGTGTGTGTGTGTGTGGCTTGTGGGACTGGTTGATTCTGTTTGGGAGAGAGAGAGAGAGAGAGAGAGAGAGAGAGAGAGAGAGAGAGAGAGAGAGAGAGAGAGAGATTCCGTGAATAACCTGAGCTTGTGCATATCTCTGTCTCTGTCTCTCTCATACTCTCTCCCAGTGTGTGTCTGTAAGTATGACTGCATGGTGACACTGCAATCTTATTAGTTGCACTCTAACACTTGGCAATGTGTCTGACGGTGGCAGCGCGTCAGTCCCTGAGTCCCGTTAACTCTACCCCATCACTTAAAAAGGATGTTAACTCTACCCCATCTCTTAAAAGGATTTGCCTCCTCAGGTTCAGCTGTGGCCTGGTCCTTTTTAAAAGATGGTCCTGATCCAAACAATATTTTTTTTAAGAAGAAGAAAAAATGCCCATGAGAAGTTTGGCATACCCTAAACATAGCTCAAGAGTGTTTTGACAGAGGATATACTATAGAAGTGGGCCAGGTTTTGTGGGAGTCAGGGCAATTGTATTGTACTGCATGACTGTGTGTGTGTGTGTGTGTGTGTGTGTGTGTGTGTGTGTGTGTGTGTGTGTGCGTGCGTGCGTGCGTGCGTGCGTGCGTGCGTGCGTGCGTGCGTGCGTGCGTGCGTGCGTGCACGCAGGTGTGTGTGTGCGTGCAGGTGTTTGTGTGCGTGCATATGTGTGTATGTGCCTTTGTGTGGTGTGTGTACAGTGTGTCTAACCGTTTACATGCATGCAGGTGTGTAAGGGTGTGAGAACGAGAGAGTGTGTGTGTGTGTGTGTGTGTGTGTATGTGTTTGACATTTCAGTGGTGTGTGCACAGGAGCGTGAGCAGAACGTGTGATGTGAGTAGCACTGACACATGGCCCTGGTGTCTGCAGGAGGGAGGGAGGCAGAGAGGGAGCGAGAGATAGAGAGAAATGGAACAAGGGATAGAGAGATGGAAGGAGAGGGAGATGGAGGGATGGAGGAGAAGCAGTAGAGATATGGCCCTGGTGACTGCAGAAGGGACTGAGGGAGGGAGAGAGGGAGAGAGGGACAGAGGAAGAGAGAGAAATAGGACAAGGGATAGAGAGATGGAGGGAGAGAGAGATGGAGGAGAAGTAGTATCTGCAGGAGGGAGGGAGGGAGAGAGGGAGAGAGGGAGAGAGGGAGTGAGAGATAGCGTGTCCCTGAGAGAGAGAGAGAGAGAGAGAGAGAGAGAGAGAGAGAGAGAGAGAGAGAGAGAGAGAGAGTGTCCCTGAGAGAGAGAAATGGAACAAGGGATAGAGAGATGGAAGAAAAGAGGGATGTAGGAGAAGTAGTATAGACATGGCCCTGTTGACTGCAGGAGGGAGGGAGGGAGGGAGGAATGAAAGAGGGAGCGAGAGATAGAGGGACAAAGGAAGAGAGAGAAGTAGAACAAGGGATAGAGAGATGGAGGGAGAGAGAGATGGAGAAGCAGTATAGACGGTGTGAAGTGAAGTGAAGTGAAGTGAGGTGAAGAGCAGGAGGATGAGGTGGGGGGGTGATTATGTCAGCCTCTGTCTGTCCCACCCCCAGGTCTCTCTCTCTGGATGTGCCACGCTGACCCCTCGACAACCCCTTCGCCCTCGGCAAGTGCCCTAACGTCATTCACTCTGTGCCCGGGTGGTTCACATTCGCATTCGCTCTCGTTGTGAGTAGGTTGGTGGTGATGTATATAGGATAAGTTATCAGACTAAAGAGCATGAACGCTCTCTGACACGCCTGACAATCCACTGCACGCCCAGCTAATGTGAGATCACATTCACATCTGACTGCACAGAAGGCATCGTACAGTAGTGCGCCACAGGAAACTACTGTAGCCTTGGCCACCGGGGTTCATCGAAAGCACTTCTATGTTAGCCTGGTTATCGTCGACTTTCAAATCTCTTCTAGACTTGGTCTGACCAAGAGAGCATAACACTTAACATATCCCAAACGGCATAGTTGACCCGCCTCCCTTGGTTTGCTACTGGTTGTTTGCTGGTGGGAGGAGTTCCAGATTTTTCCAGAGCTCAGTAACGATATTTGTATTGCTCCTGGCCTGACTAGAAGCAACGCTGAAGGTGTTGCGTCACTAGGAGGACGCGACCTGGACCTGGCTACTACTACGTAGCATACTTGACAAGGGTTTACTGGAAACCCCACCTCACCAAAATTGTACTGTACTCTACTGTACATACACAGTGAAAACAACTACAAGGGCAGTATTCATAGTCTGCTTATGGAGAAACCACAAATTGGTGCTTTGGTGAACAGAGAGCATGGTTCTTGGGTGACTAGGACAGAAAAGAGAAGCTCAACAGAATGTACTGTATACTTTGATCAATCACCAACTGTATATTGAGAATTAGAATTAAACAATCAAATGTCAGATTATGAGCAAATAAACTTTGAATGAAAACACAGAACAAAGCGACTTCAGTGAGTTTGACTACTTTTTCACTTTTGGATGCTTTTGGTCTGAACATACCGAACGTTAGGTGACAAGGTTCACTCATTCATAAATTCATAAGATGACCTCACAAACACAGGAAACAAACTCACTCACAGGTACAAGTGATGTCATCCCCCTCACTCAGCCCTCACTCATGCCACAAACCCCATTCGCTGGTGGGAAGAGAGAGTTTGTTGACAGACACCAAAAAAATGCACACTGCCCCAATAGACCGGCAGCCCGGCAGACCGGCAGGCAGATAGACAGACTGGCTGACTGAATCACTGCACCACCACACCACCGTGGTTTTTCAGAACCATGAGGTTGGAACCAATTACGTCCCATGGCAACGGAGCAACATATCGCGGGCGAGAAATAAACAAGAGTCTGGCCTGTTTCAATAACAGACTCTTGTTGCCGGCCGCCGAGGAGAACTGGGCGCCAGGGACTGTCGCTCTAGTAGGTAGAAAACTGATTTGGTTCAGTTGGCGCAGCTGTGGCTCCAACGGTCCTGTCTGTAATAAAATCGGCCCATAAATATATATATATATATATATATATATATATATATATATATATATATATACACTTACTGACATCAAAAGCCAAATCAGTTTTCTTTTATATATACAGTATATATATATATATATATATATATATATATATATATATATATATATATATATACTGTATATATAAAAGAAAACTGATTTGGCTTTTGATGTCAGTAAGTGTGGTGTGGTGTGGTGTGGTGAAGCACAGGGCTGGGGAAAAGAGAGGACAGTAAGAAAAGGAAGAAGTGAAGGAGGGGAAGGAGAAAAGGATGGAGGTGGAGAAGGAAGAGAGGAAGAGAGGAAGGCAGGGGAAAGACAAGGAAAATGAGATCGTTCACGGTTCACGGACAGACTCTTTTATCATTCATCTGCCTCTGAATCAATTCCAACAAGCTTTTTGTGCTTATGTTGTGTCCTTGCCTCTTCCATCCCACAGCCCATATCTAACATCCTCTGTAACGTTTTGATGGCACATGGCTATTTAGGCACTTACAGTAAAATGAATGATTCTCTGTCTGTGATTTCTGGAGGTTCCTGATTTTTCTCTCTCTCTCCTTGTCCGTCTCTATCTCTGTCTCTGTCTCTGTCTCTCTCTCTCTCTCCTCTAGCTGTCTTTCCTGTCTTTTCATTGTCTACTTTTTTAACGCTCTGTCTGTGAAGAACAAAGCACAGGAAGAAGACACAGAGAAGAGGATGAAGAGGTGATGGACTGACAGAGGCCAGCCAACACAGCCAATAGGGACTAAGAGAACACAGCACAGGAAACAGGAACAGTTTAGCAATGACTCAACATTGCATATCGGGAGGGAATCGTTTTTTTTTTTTTAAGCAATTGCACCATTAGGGGATTGCAAAAGCATTAGATTTTTGTCTTCAACGCCACAAAAAGTATGAATGAGTAAATGATAGAAAGAGATTGAAGAGAGATAAACAAGAGCATACAAGATGTCCTAATCTACCACAGAGATAGATAGATAGTACAGTACACACACTCCCTGGTCATCTTGGTGGAATGAAAAGGATAAGAGGGGGGGACATAAATGGATTGACAACAGCGGGTGGTGATTCAAACGCTTGGCATTTACACCACTGTGTGACGCATGTCTTCAGATCACGAGCATGTAGGGATAGAAAGTGTAATAATTTATCAGATATGATCAGAAAATACATGATAGGAATCTTATTACTGTGTGTTTTCAAAGGCAAAAGCTAAATGCAAATGCTTCATTTGATTTAATTTTTTTTCAAATCTAGAGCTTCTGTAGGATGCTTGTTGCATCTACTGTATCCAAGTATCACAGCATGAACCTAAAACCTCTCCTTTTTAAATATTATGACTTGGCAGCAGACATGTTTTGCCAAGCTTCTTGAATTGACTTGGCGGTGCATACGAAAAACCAATGCAGATGGTAAGAGAGACAGGGAAAGCAGAAGAAGACAAAATACTGAAGTATAAAGAAAGGGGAAAAAGATGACCAAACCCATTGAGGAGCGAGAGGAGGACAGACCTCTAGACTCATCCCTCCCCATGCAGCACGTCTGCTCTCGCTCTCGCTCTCGCTCTCGCTCTCGCTCTCGCTCTCTCTCTCTCTCTCTCTCTCTCTCTCTCTATGTGTGTGTGCGTGTATGTGTGCGTGTGTACGTATGTGCATGCTTGCCTGTGCGTGTGTGCCTGTATGTATGGTGTGCGTGTGTGTGTGTGTGTGTGTGCCTGTGTATGAATGTGTGTTTGTATGTGTGCGTGCATGACTGTGTGTGTATGTGTACTTGCGTACACAGATCAATGTGTGTGCGTGTGTGTATATGGTATGTGCAGGTGGCTGAATGTGAGTGAGGGGCTAAGTTCAGAGCAGTGGGTAGGTGGACTGCAGCTGTGCATCATCCATTATCATCAGCACTTAAGAGCACATCCCTATGGAGCAGCCCCTTGACCTACAGCCACACACACTAGCCTTCATCCTACTCCAGATGAGCACCGCGGGGGGCCTGACATGGACGGAGGAGTGGAGAGGGGGAGGAGGAGTGGAGAGGGAGAGGAGTAGAGGATGGAGAGGGGGAGGAGGAGAGAGGAGAGAGGAGAGAGGAGAGGGAGGTGAGTAGAGGATGGAGAGGGGGAGGAGGAGAGAGGAGAGAGGAGAGGGAGGGGAGTAGAGGATGGAGAGCGGGAAGAAAGGATGGATGAAGAGGGGGAAGAAAGGACGGTAGAAGAAAGGCAAGAGGAGGAGGAGAGAGGAGAGAGGAGAGAGGAGAGAAGAAGAGTTTATCTTACTCCAGATGAGCACCACGGGGAGCATGACATGGATGGAGGAGTGGAGAGGGGAGGAGGAGAGGATGGAGAGGGGGAAGAAAGGACGGTAGAAGAAAGGCAGAAGGAGGAGGATGAGGGGAGGGGAGAGGAGAGGAGAAGACTTAAAGAGGAGAAAGGAAGAGAGGGAAGGGGGACAGCAGGTTGGAGAGGGGGAGGGAGAGAAGAAGTGAGAGGGGCCGATGAGGTAGCGATGGGAGGTGGGGAGAAAGAGGTTAGAAAAGGAAAGGAAGAGAGGAGGAAAAATATTAGTTAGTTTGTTAGTTAAAGCTTCATTTGAAGTTGAAAAGAGGAGGACAGTGGATGTGTATTTTGATTGATGATGCTGACGAGATTTCAACAAGCCTCTTCCTATAAATAGTCTCCATACTTGGCAGAGTGATACTAAATAGTTTGCTAGCAGCAGAGAGTGTCTTTTGGAGGCCCTACGCATAACTGGTCAGTTTTGTAACGTAATTCAATACTTTTTCATGACATTTTTTAGTCAATCTCAAATTAAGAGGCCCCAGTTTTGGGGGCAAAGTGGTTGATGCCCCAAGCACTGGTTGGTGCCCAAAGCGCTCTGCGTACTCTG
>NC_085862.1:47767679-47775179 GCF_034702125.1 Engraulis encrasicolus | reverse complement strand
GTGCGTGAGTGTGCGTGTGTGTGCGTTTGTGCTTGTGTGAATGAGTGTAAGTTACAGGGTGATAGAGAGAGTACAGTGTGTGTGTGAGCATATGGTCATGGATAGTTTTCCCTTCTTCACTCTCCGTACGGAGCTACGGAGCAGAAAAACAGCAAGAGTTTCCATACTTTTCACAAAGAGTTCGCACACACACAGAACACCCAGAACATTATACGTCAAAGTGTGCCATGGAAGCTATGCGTGGTATGTGAAGCATGTTTAAAAAATAGAGAGACCCAACTTTTGTTCTGTTCCTCACTCACGTGCAATTTACATTCCTGTGGAAAGGGACGGCCCCACAGCAACCCAGGGGTGCATTTCCCGAAAGCGTAGTTGTTAGCCTGTTAGCAACTTAGGTAGTTGCCAATGGGAAATTGCATGGCAAACAACAAAAGTGCTAAGTAAGTTAGCAACTATGGTTTCGAGAAATGCACCCCAGGGCTGAAATCCACCAAAGGCCCCACAGCTAGCCAGGGGTGCGTTTCTCAAAAGCATAGTTGTTTGCCAATTAGCAACTTGGGTAGTTGCCGATGGGAATTTGCATTGAACATTTAACAAAGTAGCTAATATAGTTAGCAACTATTGTTTTGAGAAATACGCTAAGATCCTCCTAAGGCACCCACAGCTAGCCAGGGTTGAGACCCAGCTAAGGCCTCTTCCTACTCAGCAGTCCTCCGGCCTAATCAGGCTCGTGTGGTGGCAGTGGTAGTGGTGGTGGGGGAAGAGACCCAGACGTGCATGGAGGACAGAGGACAAAGGACAAAGGAAGGACATGTGCATAACCCACCCTCAACACACGCACACAAACTTAGACTCACGCATACATATACACAAACATAAACCTACACACACACACACACACACACACACACACACACACACACACACACACACACACACACACACACACACACACACACACACACACACACACACACACACACACACACACACACTCGATTATATAAACCCACAGATGAAAAATACCATAGCACACATTACCCTGCCACAACACATACGATAGGACAAATAAACATTGAGTATGTCTTCCAGCTAAAGAGCTCTCTTGAAAGAAGCAGTGGGAAAATCTACATACAGTACACACAACTAAACAAACAGACTCAACCAGTCCCACAAGCCGCACACACACACACACACACACACACACACACACACACACACACACACACACACACACACACACACACACACACACACACACACACACACACACACACACACACACACACACACAGTCATACTAAACAAACTGTTTATTATATCAGGTTCTAGGACACCAGTTCCAATGGAGAGGCAAACAAACCTAGCAGCATTTTTCTATAACCAATCAGGGGGCCCCTGACACGCATTAGCTTTTTTTCAAAAGAAACAAGCTTCAAAAGACCTCTGAAGAAGAGTTCCACGCTACAACAACTCTCTCGTACAGTACAGCGCCGTACAACCTGAACAACAAAAGCCTGTATTATTTAATGAAAGCCAATACTGGCTTTCCTATTATCAGGCTGAATGTGTAATTCACAACAGTTTCGCAAGCACACACACGCGCACGATTGCTCGCACGCACACACGCACGCACACATGGAAACAAACACACCCACTCACTCACACACAGCTTTTAGTAACTTCAATAACTTTGCCGCCACTCTTAGCCAGGATTCTCTGTTGAGTTATTGGAACTCAATTGGCCCTTTCTGGTAAAGCAAGAAATAAACAAACAAACAAAAAAAAAAATAAACACACAAACACACACCAACACATTCGCAGCCACACACACACACACACACACACACACACACACACACACACACACACACACGTACCAGACCCAGGAGTGTCGGCGGTAGGAGAAAGGGATCATGCCCAGGGTGTGATTGATGCTCTTCCTGTGCTGGTCCAAGATGGAGGCCAAGGCTATCCTGTCGACGGGGCCACTTTCAGAGGGGTCAAACTCGTCCTCAGCCATGTCATGGTCAAGGTGTTCCGTGGCCTCACTCATGCTCGCATCATAGTGGCATGTAACGTTTTTTTGGTTTGGCGGTTGCCTAGGCGTTGCTGCCTAACTGGCTGGCTGGTTGATTGGTAGCTAATAGGTTGGCGTGATAGCGGCTCGGCTAGTAGGCCTAAATAGTGAGCACGACAGGCTAGGCTAGGCAAAGCTACGCTAGGTAGCCACCTGAGCTTGTGGCCTTGGCTGGTGGTCGCATCGTCCAGGCCAGTTCAGGCTGACTGGCTTTGGTTTGTCAAAGTTGGCAGCGTTGAGTCAGGCAGGAAAAACATATCCACACACACACACAAGCACAAACACACAGTCACACTGAAACACTTCTGCTGAAGTGATCAGCTGAGACAGGAAGTGCTACCACACCAACAGGAAGGTGAAGCCAGTAGGTCGAGCCAGTCAGGTCTGCTTAAAAAACACCACCGTCTACCCCTCTACCAACACCTAAGAGTCTTATTTACCCTGACACACTCTCTCTTCATATACTGTATCGCTATCCCTTCGCTTCCTTCGTCCCTGCTTGCTGTGTTCTCTCTCTCTCCCTTTCGCTCTCTTTCTTCCCGTCCTTCTTAACTTCTTCCTCTTCTTCCGAGGCCGGTCTCGACGAGCCTCCTTCTCCTCCTCCTCTCTTTGCTCCCTCTGTGCAGTATCTGTGGCAGCGTGAGGCAGCGAGAAGAGGCAGGGTCAAGTTTGTGTGGCTGTTTCCCCCCCTCCTTCTTCTTCGGTTTGACGTCTCTCCACTCTGCTTCACTTTATCCCTCCTTCCACTCTTCCCTTTGGCCCATGCAAGCCTTGCCTCCCTTCTCTCACTCTCTTTTTTTCTCTCTCCCTGCCTCGCTGTCTTTCTCTCTCAATCTCCCTCGCTCTCTTTTTCTTTTCCCTCCCTCTTTTTCTGTCACCCCTTTCAAACTCTATTTCTCTCTCTCTCTCTCTCTCCCTCTCTCCCTCTCTCTCTCTCTCTTTTTCTCTCTGTCTTGCTCTCTTTTTCACTTTCGGTCACCCCTTTCAAACTCTATTTCTCTCTTCTTTTCTTTCTCTTGCCCCCAACCTCTCTCTCTCTGTCTCTCTCTCTCTCTCGCTCTCTCTCATGTAAACTCCAGCGATAATGATCCTCTCCCCGGTGTCCTCTTGCACTCTGCTCTGACTGTCAGTGATTGTCTTGGGTCTATGTCTGTCTATGTCGGTGGGACTGGTTCCTCCTCTTCTTGTGGTTTCTCATCTCGCTGGTTTACTCAGCTCAGCTCAGCCCTGCTCTGCCAAAAAAAATTACATGCTCGGGCTTCTCCTCCTTCTTGCCTCAAGGAAGTTTCTCTCTCTTCTTTCCTTCTCGGTATTGCTTTCACCTGTGTGTTTGTACTATACGTGTGTGTGTGCGTGTGTGTGTATGTGTGAGAGAGAGAGGGACAGAGAGAGAGAGAGAGAGAGAGAGAGAGAGAGAGAAAGAGAGAGAGAGAGAGAGCCAAGGCACGCCCCCTCTCCCACGAAGCCATCCAGTATCTGAATGTGTGTATGGTCCTCTGTGTGTGTGTGTGTGTGTGTGTGTGTGTGTGTGTGTGTGTGTGTGTGTGTGTGTGTGTGTGTGTGTGTGTGTGTGTGTGTGTGTGTGTGTGTGTGTGTGTGTGTGTGTGTGTGTGTGTGTGTGTGCACATGTGTATGTGTATGTTCCTGAGTGAGTGTGTTTGTGCCTGTTTGTGTGCACATGTATGCGTATGCTCCTCTCTGTGTATGTGCGTATGTGCGTGCATGTGTGCATTGTAACTTAAGTAGTAGAGAAAGGTGATGTGACCTAGCTCTCTCTCTCTCTCTCTCTCCCTCTCTTTCTCTCTCTCTCTCTCTCTCTCTCTCTCTCTCTCTCTCTCTCTCTCTCTCTCTCTCTCTCTCTCTCTCTCTCTCTCTCTCTCTCTCTCTCGGCCATTGAGCATGTGGGTGTGTTTGTGTGCATGCATGCGTGTGCATGTTGGTACCCTGAAGCTGGTGTGAGCAGGTCATATTTACTGAGTGAACTTTGATCCTTTCTCTCTCCCTCTCCATACACTCTTTTTCTTAATGTCCATCCTTCTCTCTCTCTCCTTCTCCTTCTCTCCCTCTCTCCTTGTGTGTCGCTTTGGTATCACCCTTCTTTGCCCTTGTTTCAAACTCTGATATAATCTTCTTAACACTTCTCTATCGTTTCAATCAATCTCTTTTTGCCTGTCCATGTTCTTGCTCTCTATCTGTACTTCTTTTGTATCTTTTCTTTCCCTCTCTTCTTTGCTCTCTTCTGTCTTTCTTTGCCTCTATTTTATTTCTCTGCCACATTCCCTCGCCTCAGCACTGGTGTGTAATGTGACCCACGGGGCAGGGGAAGCCATATATCCTGTGTCAGCTGATAGAAATGCACATGCCTGTGGGCCTCTCACCTGGACACTGCATGCAGTCATCTACAGTACATCCCTGTACCAGCCTGTACCTGCCTAGACTTCCTTCCTGTGACGCAGCGCACAATTCAGTGACAAAGTCAGTCTGGCCAAACAAGCTATCACAGCAATTTCGAAACGCCAATGGAACAGGAATAACAAGTCAAATCAAGTCAAAAACTATGGGTTTGAGGAATGAGTGGTCTGGTCGGTTTTAGCTTTAGCCAGTAGCATACAGAGGCATTTGAAATACAAAAAATAAAGATATTGTTTTAGTCTTTTATTATTTTTCCGACAGCATAGCGTAATATAGATAGAACAAATTTGGGAGAGAGAGAGACGGAGAAGGATCGGGAAATGGCCTGGGACGGAATCGATCCCGGGTCGCTGGCACAGCACTCCACCGCCAAGCTGTTTTAGCCAGCGGCTGCGCTTCGCCGAAATAGACTTACACTTTTGATAGACGATGGCGAAACCCACCATCTAAATCCCAACTTTGAATCTATGACAGCTTGGCCAGACCAAGCTTACAGTGCTTTATAGTCATGATTGTCCATAGCGCTGCCTCCAGAAGTACCAACGCAAATCTTGAACTTTGTGAATGGTAGATGGTGACGGTGAAACAGCAGTGTTGTCTTCCCAAGACCCTTTCAAAAGTTTTCGCTAACAATTTGAAAGTCTCCACTGAGAGTGTCCAGTAGTCTTTTGATGTCATGAGTGTGAAGAGGAACACCAGCAGGCCTGGCATATCATTTTTATTTGATCACATCTGTACATTTCACAGTGAGTTTATGATTTTGCTTGAAACCAGTCAGATAAAGGGAATGAAATCAGCTTCAACCAGACATCCATTTTTAAAACACTGTGATGTTTTAGGCCAATGGAGCATTTTTTCTTTGTACTCTAGGTCTATGTGATGTTGGATCTTCTCCAAACTAGAATGGTGTGGGTGTTACTGATGCCTTCCTGCACAGTCTACCACTCAGGGCTCAAACTCATGACCTCCTAGCAAACCCTCTGGGACGGGAGCACTGAGCTAAAGGTCTAGGCCAGGGAGTCTTAACCTTTTTGACGTTGAGGCCCATTTTCTTCTGTGCAGAGTGGCCCGGGGCCATAAAATAATATAATAATGATATAGAGCATATATATATATTTTTTTGTGTGTATGTCTGAAAAAACAATTAAATCCTGTTTAAAAAAATTGCTTATACAGTAGTAAAAAATAGGACTATTAATGCATTTTGTAGGCTAGTGGAAATTCTGTATTAAATGAGCTCACTCTTCTGTATTCAATGATAAACAATCCTTTCACAGTGCATCAGGCCAGAGCCATTCATACATTTGACATTTGTAACAGCTCTGTTTGCGATTTGTGATGAATCTGCTGAGGGTTGATTCAAGACGCTTTTACTTAGTGATGTGC
Source organism: Engraulis encrasicolus (assembly GCF_034702125.1). NCBI lineage: Eukaryota > Metazoa > Chordata > Actinopteri > Clupeiformes > Engraulidae > Engraulis > Engraulis encrasicolus. The sequence goes on along the minus strand of NC_085862.1, from coordinate 47,769,301 downwards.
AGATGCGACGCGAGAACAGAAACTTCTGGCAGCCTGTCAAAAACGGAAAGCTTTGTTGCGCAATATCACGCAAATTTCATTAAATAAATGTATTTTGGGGGACACAAGGAAAACAGTTTTGCTTTGTCAGTAAACTGAATCCGTTTGAGTAACGTTTCCATCGGTTATTTTATTTTGTAACTAACCGTGAGGAGAGAAGGCGTCGGCAAATTACACTTTGCGCCGGTTGGTAATTTCTCATTCTCCATTCGTGTACTGCATGTATTGCCGTCTTTGACGTCTTCCACTAGCCTACTAAACCAGCTGTGCGTGGTAAAAAGGCGCATGCTGTCTTCAGCATCTTTAATTGATAATGCATGCAGTTACACGGCCCATCGCGGCCCTGCAGTGCGAGGATGAAACTTTTCCGCAGCCCTTAAGTTTCTGAGCACGGCCCAGCTTTGGGCCGCGGCCCTATGGTTAAGAATCCCTGGTCTAGGCTGATAGCCGATAGCCGATAGCTCGGTCCTTATCGCATCTGTATGAGGCTTTGGGAGGGAGGTTTACTAATGTCCTAATGCCAAACTGTGCTAGTTGGCAATGACATACGTTACACAGGCTTTCACTGGTCTCCTTAAAAACAGTATCTGGCAGGCAATCCCGCTCACTGAAAGACCATTTGGATTTGAAATTCGACAGAAAAACAGAGAGAAAGGAAAAGTCACAGACTGACACACACTGTACCAACCCACTTCATTCACATCACTTAAGTGCAAACATTGTCATGATGCATTTTTAAAAAGGTTACCCTGCGAACAGACAGCAGGCATTGAAAGAGTTAAAACGCAGCACAGATCAGGGGAGATGAACGCTGCGAAATATTCAACTTTTAACATTCAATAAGGGAGAGCGACCAACCGAAGCTCGTGTTTAGAAAAAATGTAAACATTCCATTGGCTGACACCTGCTGCCACGGAGCTCATGACATATTTTTCACTGAAGATCAACATCTCTTTTGACGCCTTCGACGCTCGAAGCGGTTTGGGAGCTTTTGCCACCTCTGCCGCTTGCTCTTCCAAACAAAGTTACTTCTGCCGCTTTCCACGCCTTCAACACCTGCTGTTTTCTCCCCCAGGGTTAGAAGACAGACAGGAATTTGGTGAGCTTCAGGGTGTTCACCTTTACTCCTTGCTGCGCATCGGTGTCTCAAACTTCTTTTAGGCAAGAAAATCTGAGGCAAAAAATATGGCACTTTTTTGTGACATGCGGGCGATCGACGTTTTTGAGCATGGGGAGAAGATGCCAACGTTTTGACACTCCGACGAGGGGAGAGGCGGCCGAGAAGACATGGCCTGGGTCTACTCTTAGGGGGACGAGAAGACACCTGCGATGCCCCAGCCGCGGGCGTTCAATTGATGACACTTTTTAAAAATATATATTTGGGGGGGGGGGGATCGAACCCAGGTCGCCCGCATAGCAGGCCAGTGCCCAGCCGAATAAGCCATGGCTGGGCCCGATTGATGACAGTTTTTATATTTATTAGGCTAGAAATATGGCATCTGTGTAGCCTAATAAGTTACAAGGTATTGCTTCTCCAACTCCAGTGACAGAGGATACGCAGTACCAGTCAGCATGACCTTTCA
>NC_085862.1:47755179-47760179 GCF_034702125.1 Engraulis encrasicolus | reverse complement strand
AATGTGGTGGTGTAATGACCGTTATTGAGCGTAGGGTGGTGATAGTGGTGGAAATGGCAGTGGGATTTGGTTGGGGGAAGAGACGGTGGAGGCAGTGAGGTGTGGTGTTTGTAGGAGGGTGCACTACTGTGAGAAGTGATACTAGTGGCATGTGATGGATATGTGGTGTCGAGGTGGGATGTTGTCAGTGTGTATGGTCTGTTGTCAGTTGGGGGTTGTGATAATGGAGGCAGTGAGGTGCGGCAGAGCCAGTATTAAGCATAGACTGAGCACTGATAAAATCCCCCATAGAAATGAACACGGACAGTTTTAAGTCAAGTGAAAGCCCAACTGGGAATGGGAAAGCCCAACTTTGTAATGGCAGTGTGGCAGGAGTGTTCAAATATTCCACCCTGTTAGGCATCCAACAGTCTTAAACTCGCGTTTCCACATTCATTTCCAGAGGGTCTGGTCTTACTAATCCGAAATAGCTCCCAGAAGGCGTTGCCAAGATAGCGGCAGAGTGAGGGACTTTAACCCGATAAGACACAGCGTTATACCGTACATTTGCTGTTACCAGAATAGCAATAACCAAGTTGTGGTGCATTACTAAAGGCCCAGTGGTATGTCATAGTATTGTAGTACTATGGTAGTTAACTTTTCAATGGCTATTGACAGCGTGCAATTGGGGGTACGGTGTGCATTAACTAAACTTAACTTAACTTAACTAAAATTAACTTAATTTAAGGGGCTACCTAGAAGAACTTTGGGTGTGGTGTGGGTGGGGGTGGTGATGGGGAGATAGCAGGTTATGGAGATTGCTTGGTGGGTATGTACTGTAGGTGGGCTACCATACGCACAATACATTCCCCTCCACTTCTCCGTTGCGAGAACAGAGCAGACTTGCTACCCAAAATGTGGAACACCACTGTGTGTTTCTCTATGGCTCTCCATTCACACTGTTGAAGGGAAGGAAGATTGTGAATTGGTTTCCTTTAAAAAAAAATGTAAAAAAAATTGTGAAATCAATATTGACTGAAATAATCATGATTGATTCATACTGAATTTTCCCATAATCTAGTAGCACTAGGTGGGTGATTGATACCGATGTGTGGAACAGAGGTGTTTGGGGGTGGAGGTGGGGGTGGGGGTGGGGGTGGGGGTGGGTGGGGTCTCTGGTAGGGATGGTGGAGGTTGGTGGTGTGTGCAGCGGGCAGCATAAATTGGATTAGCTGCGTCTGCGCCTCTCTGACCCTGACATTTAGCGTCCGGACACATTTTGCCCGGCGGCGGAACCCGACATGCATAAAGCAGCTGGCCAATTGGGTTTGCTGGCGGCTAATGAAATGGAGGGCGTGCTAACCTGCACAAGGCCGAGAGGCCACATGAGACAAGAAAGGAGAGATACACCTTGGGAAAAAACACCAATGACCATGTGTTAAAAGCTATATCTTGAGGCCCTGCCGTGGCCAACCAGTGGGGTATTCCTGGCCCGGGTCCTTTGCCGACCTCTCCCCATCTCTCTCCCCATTCGCTTCCTGTCCACCTCTCAAACTGTCCTATCATCAATAAAGTCGTGAAAGACAAAAAGAGTTATATCTTGGATATTACTGATCTAGTCATATAGCTTTTAGCAAGTAATACAGATTGATTGTTCCCATAAACTCTCAAATACGGTATTAACTCTTATATATAATTTTTGTTTATCAGAAATCATTCATTGACTTGAGATCATTTTCTTCTGAAATCCAGTCGCTGAGATCATTTTCTTCTGAAATCCCACTGAATGATGCTTACGTAGGTATGTTCAGTTCTCAAAGAGACACATTTGCTAGAGCAGTGGTTCTCAACTTTTTTTGAACAAACGCCCCCTTCACCTTATCATGAGCCTCACAAAGCCCCCTAGACCTCATCATAAGCTTGCCAATACCTCCCCTAGTATTGAAAAATAAATTGGACTAATGCACCCCAATGGGAACTAAGCCCCGGCCCCACTCAGCTGTATCCTTCTCAACGCCCCCCTAGGGCTTCCCAACACACCCAACGGGGCTGTAGCACCCCCGTTGAGAAACACTATGCTAGAGCTACACAAAAAGTAAAAAATCACAGGTGAATAAACGCCTTTTTTAATTCCAGAGAGCACAAGCTATAAATAAACTGTTGTCTATTTGAGCCTGGCTCTCAAGCTTGAGAGACTGTCAGGCTCTCAGAGAGAGAGAGAGAAAGAGACAGACAGGCAGTCTCACAGGAGCCAAGGGAGACTGGCCTCTGGCCTGATTGAAATCGAATCACAGCTCTGAAACTAGTTGAAATGATGAGAGCGAAGGCGGTAATTTCCTGGAGGTGGTGGGAGGCAGCCGGTAATTAAAAGCTCGGCTCCAGTCCTCCCCTCTCGGCAGCACGGCACGGCACAGCACAGAGCAGAGAAAATAACCAACTGGACATATATAAATAGTGATCCAAATGCACATACGAACTCTAATGAGAACTCAAGGCTTCTGCGTTCTCACAGTCAAGCAGTCAGCTGCTGAACTCGAGGCAGAGAAAAATTCTCTCCCTTTGCTATTTACAACTGACACTTACCTAGCAATAATGCGTGCACTGGTACAAGAGAGTTACCGGAATGACAATGACTAAGTCGTAGTGCATTACTAAATGTGCTCTGTATTATGTCACAGTATTGTGGTACTATGCTAGTTAACTTTTCAATGACCATTACAACGTTCCATTGGAGGTACGGCGTGCATTAAGGGGCTACATGGATTCTTCTTCACCCGTTCTTACAGTCTCCATCCTCTCCTCTGCACCCCACCCCACTCTTCGCATCACCCTCCCGGTATGGTTGGTGGCAGCCACAGATGGTGGGTCACCGTTGGCAAGAGCAGCTGGCAAGCAGGAAAGGGCTGCTGTTAGTCAGCCTCATAACAGTCACAGGTGGCATCTACTGCTGCCCAAGGGACGGGAGGGATATTGCAGCCATGCACCACATGGTGGGCATCAGGGAGTGGGGGAGTGGGGGTGCTGGGCAGGTGGCATCTACTGCCCAAGGGACGGGAGGGATAGGGCAGCCATGCACAGGGCTAGAATGGGGGAGAAATAAGGACCAGGTACATTTTGCTTAAAGGGGTCCCTCATACTTGAACTGATTCACCTGTGGGCCCTGCCCCCTTGTGGGCCTCTATTTTCAGAAATGTAAAAAAAAAAATAATAATCTGAAAACAGGGGCCCACAAGGGAGCAGAGCCCATCGGGGAATGGCGCACATGGTGGGCGTCAGTGAGCGTGGGTGTGGGTGTGGGTCACAGGTGGCATCTCTGCTGCCCAAGGGATTGGAGGGATAGGACTGGTGGAGAAATGGGGCCCAGGGACTTTTTTCTTAGAGATGCCCCGCATAAGTAGCGACGCAGAACTGATTTATTTTACATTTCTGAAAATAGGGGCCCACAAGGGCACAGAGCCCATTGGGAAATGCCAGCTATGCCAGATGGCCAGTCCAGCTCTGGCCGCGCACATGGTGGGCATCAGGGAGCGGGGGTGTGGGTGTGGGTCACAGGTGGCATCTCTACTGCCCAAGGGATTGGAGGATAGGACAGCCATGCACATGGTGGGCGTCAGGGAGTAGGGGTGTTGGGGGTGGTGGGTGGGTGGCATGGCACCTGTTGGTATGGTGCACGTCTGAGGAAATTACCATGAGCCATCTTCTGACGTCCAACTCGGTGAGTGCGTGAGTGTGTGTGTGTGTGTGTGTGTGTGTGTGTGTGTGTGTGTGTGTGTGTGTGTGTGTGTGTGTGTGTGTGTGTGTGTGTGCATATTTGTGTGTCTCTGTAGGGAAGTCTTGATTTTTTTCAGGACATTTGCTTATTGGAAGCGTGTCTATGTACAGTAGGTGTTGAATATTTTGTGTTGTACATGGATTCCTCTATTGTGCATACTACAGTGTGTGTGTGTGTGTGTGTGTGTGTGTGTGTGTGTGTGTGTGTGTGTGTGTGTGTGTGTGTGTGTGTGTGTGTGTGTGTGTGTGTGTGTGTGTGTGTGTGTGTGTGTGTATGTACGGCTCACCAGCTGAGACAATTGCGTTAATATCAAGCGGCTGCATGAGAATGCTATTGACACTGTGACCAGCGTGAGTAAGAGCATGCTGCTCTAAATACCACACGGGGCATTAAGCAACATTAGCAGAATGTCATGGCTGACGAAATGTCAAATGTCTCTTTTGTTGCCAACAGGGAAGAGGCAGTCAACCCACTCTGCATAAAACCCTAATGGCCTAATGGAAATAAAAGCCTATGATTGCAGTCCTCATCACATTGATCTGAAGATGGTGAAGGAACTTAAAGTCTGTTGTAGGGAAACATCACTGAGCTAGGAGTCAGCAACAGTGGTGCATTCTCATAATGTATACAGTACATTACATGACACTAAACTTGGGTGGTACTTTTATTCAAAGCGACTTTGGTTACGGTAAATGGAGCACTCAAAGCAAGGGGATGGGAATTGATAAGATATTTTACGATTCGAATGTCATTATCAATTCTGGTTAATGATACGATTCTTTATCGATACTCATTTGAGAAAAAAGATTCCCAATTACCAATCACAGACAGAACCGTAATCTTTCAGACTGGAAATATTTTTTGGTATGTATTCAATATAATATGAAACGATGTATTTGGCCCTACAAAGCAAAAAGATATGCATACACCTTAAAAAGGTCATTATCAAGTTATTGACTTGATATAAGTAGACAATCACAAGCCTTGAATTCCAGTTTCATGTCACACACTTGAGTGGAACATATGCAACCGTCACACTGCATGTAAACAACAATAAACGGTTTACTCCAATAACCTGTTTATTCCAACAACCTGATTACCGTGGTCATGTAAATGGGCTCATTGATTTGCCCGACAAAATGATGAGTCAACATTGAAGAATTTCTGCAGTTCTAAATGACAACAAGACATGTAAAAAAAACACCACAATCACCCACTAGCAGAAACATAAATCGTCACCCCATACAAG
>NC_085862.1:47740179-47750179 GCF_034702125.1 Engraulis encrasicolus | reverse complement strand
AAGGAGTATCTGACAGAGCACCAGAGGGGGGTAGAGGCCCACATAAAGAATAGGAGAATAGAAGATAAGGTAAGGTAACCTTATTGATACCCGAATTTGTTTGAAGTAAAAAGTAAAGCTTACAGCAACAAGAGAACGATAAAAGGCTGAAAGAACACAAGGATACAAAAGATAAATGGATAGAAGGATAGAAGGACGCAAAGTGTATTTGACAGAGCATCAGGAGGGGGTAGAAGTCAGCATGAAGGACATAAGGGTATAAGGTTACAAGGATACAAGGATTCTTTTTGTGATTCTGTGGTGCCACCACTGTGATTGAGTAAAATAGCTGCTGACGTTCTGTAGCAACTGTGTATCTTTTTTTTTCAACCACATTATTCATTCATCAAAACAAAATCTCGTAAGTGATTTGGAGTAATTAAGTAATGAATCGAGATGACTGTGAAATGTTCTGTGAAGAGTGCGTAATTTGCCTTTGAATCTAATTTCATCATATACTATTGCGCGAAACAAATCACTGTTACAAGTGCTTTTAATACCATTGACGTGAGCAATTACGAAATAAAAATACAAGACATGCTCTGTATGGAGAGGGAAAGTAACCTTTGCTGTCTGTACAAGTGTTCTCTGTGGGCTGGAAAGGGTTTTTTTCCCTCCTGGTCTGTGGCGGGGACGGAAACAGTTTTAGCCTCTGCCACGCTGGCACAAACTACCCTGGCAGTGCAGGGAAAGCACATGCGCTCGCAAACACACACACACATGGCCATGCACACACCAGCACACAGACACAGACATGGACAGACACAGACACAGACACACACACAGACACACACAGACACACAGACACACACACACACACACACACACACACACACACACACACACACACACACACACACACACACACACACACACACACACACACACACACACACACACACACACACACACACACACACACACAAACCAGTCACCCGCTTACACAAATCACTGCATTTAATGCACCATGCACATTTTAATCAATGACAACAACTGAATTCTCAAATAATAGCCAAAATCTGCAGTCAAAGAAAAAGTGGATTTATGCTTTTCTCTCTCTCTGTCTGTTCATCGCTCCTTCTCTACATGTGTGTGTGTGTGGGACAGCAGTTCGAGAGAGAAAGAGAAAGAGAGAGAGGGGGGGGGAGAGAGAGAGAATGTAGCATGTGCCTGGTGTGTTTTGCTGGTCAGGACTCAGGACTGCTGAAAAGTCAAAACTCCATACGGTGCGGTGAAGAAGAGTCTATTTGTGGCTGAGGGTAATCCCTAGCAGGAGGCGAAACAGATGAGGCAGTGCTGAAGACAGCATGCTGGAAATCATGGCACCAACGTTAGTCATAAGTGAGATGCCATCAAGTTCAAGTTTGAAGTTCGAAGTTTAGTAGCCATACAAATACAGCTGCTAGGAATGTACTTAGGTGAGCTCACACATTCAACAGCACAATAAGACTCCTGTAAGACACAATAAGACCGTGGCCTAACGGTACCGCACTGTGGTACTTTGCCGGCAACCCGGGTTCGATTCCGGCCCGAGTCATTTGCTGATCCTTCCCCATCTCTCTCTCTCCATACTCATTTCCTGTCTCTCCTCCACTGTCCTGTCAAATATAAAGGCAAAAAAGCCCTAAAAAAACAAAACAAATATGGCTACTTCATAACAGGGGGAAGGGATGTGTACAAAAGTTTTGACCTTATCCCAGAGCAGAGAACAGATGCACATGGTCTTGACTTTTTTCTTTTCTTTATTCAAGGTACCCAAGAGAGATGGGGTCTAACCTTAAGGCGCATGGATGGCAGTGCCTAAAACCCAAATCACAAACGTGTATAGAAATCATCTGAATCATTCAAAACTACACACATTTGCTACTGTGTGCACATGTTTTTTACTACTGCTGTTTTGCAGTTGTCACACTGCTTTTTATTTTTAAACTGCTACCGAAAGTGCTGTAGCGCACACGCTGTCTTGTTATCTTGAAAACTGGCGGCCAGAGGGGGGAATGGAAGCTACATTAGCTGTCCAATAACTCCATGGAGAGTTTAGTCTGTGGATGGTCATGAAAAATTCAAATAGCTACTTGGAATTTCATTAGGGCTCTGGTGATATTAAAAGGCCATTACAGCAAGCCTGGCTGGCCCTCACGTTCCCTGACATCACATTAAGCTATTGCGCAGCACAGGAGCCGATGGGGGTGGAAGGTGGGGGGGTGGCTAGGAACTGGCGGCACAAACAGGTCCACTGGGTCCGCTTAAGAATGAAAGATGGCAGAGCCGGAATCTAAAACACTTATAGTGAGGTGGGGGGTGGGGGGTTTGGGAGGGGGGCGACTTGCTAGTTGCCAACCGATTGCATTGTGTCTGTGTGTGTGTGTGTGTGTGTGTGTGTGTGTGTGTGTGTGTGTGTGTGTGTGTGTGTGTGTGTGTGTGTGTGTGTGTGTGTGTGTGTGTGTGTGTGTGTGTGTGTGTGTGTGTGTGTGTGCGTGCGCGCGTGTGTATGTGTGTGTGTGTGGGGCCAATGACACACTTGCATAGTTTTATAGCTCTGAAAATAAACAAACATACTGTACTGTATACCCACAGAGACACAGGGATCCTCAGATGGATGTCAGACAAACCTCCATCCGGACAATTTTCCGTCTGGACAAATCGCTGTTGATCAAATTTGCAAAGGCGGACAACACTCTCACTCGTCAAATGTCAAAGTCAGATCAATGTCATACTGTGCTAGACTGGACTAACTCTAGTCTGTGCCTATCCCTAAGTCTAACTCACCTCATTGGAAAACCTATAGGACAACAGCTTACATCAAAGCAATGTACGAGTGGAAATAAACAAAGCACTCCTGTATGTATTTGTATTTGTGCAAGCTGGTGTCACAAGCAATTTGTTTTGTTTTATTTTGTTTTGGAAGTGGAAAAGGTTACATTAACAATGTTCACAAATAACGTTCATATCAGCTGTTTCATGTTCTATGATATACGCTCGACATGCACATGCCGGTCTCCCCTTTCTCTAATTTTACAAGTTCAGCAAGCTATATACAGTATCTCTCTTGCTCCAGACAAGAGTGTATGTCAGATACTCTGCGCAGTGTACCCAAAGCATGATGCAACACAAATTCGCATTGGCACATTCACATCGGCAAACACACTCACACACACACACACACACACACACACACACACACACACACACACACACACACACACACACACACACACACACACACACACACACACACACACACACACACACACACACACACACACACACTCTCTTTCTTTCTTGCTCGCTTTTTCTCTCTCAGTGTGTGTGTGTGTGTGTGTGTGTGTGTGTGTGTGTGTGTGCATGTGCGTGTGCGTGCCAGTGCGTGTGTGTGTCAGTGCGTGCATGCATGTGTGTGTGTGTGTGTGTGCGCACGCGTGCGTGTGGAGTCATTATTTTGTTCAGAGCTGGCATCCATGGCGTAAAAAGCAACTCCCTGTTTGTTTTAAATTAATAATGACTACACAATGTTCTCTTGTTTCAAACATCTATTTCCAAAACAAGGCACTGACTGGGACGAGAATAAAACAATTGCCAATGGCAGAAGGGAAAAAAGTGAAACTGGGCTTATGTGCGTGCACATTCATATGTGTGCATGCTAGAGCGTGTGAGTGCATGCATCCCTGTGTTTGTCTGTGTGTGTGTGTCTGTCTATCTGTATGTTTGTGTGTGTGTGCGCGAGTGAGACGGGTATCCATCTGTGCATTCACTGTGCAGATGTGTGCCTGACAATGTGAAGAGAGAGAGAAGCGCGGATTTGATGAGCTGAAACGATGCATGAATGAGATTTGCACGAAATGCGCACATTCACAAAAAAAAAGCTTCACCTTCAGAGTGGGAGGGTAATCACAGAAAATCTGTCTCTCGATTTACTGTTTCTCCCTTTATAGGCTTTTCATTTCTGCCCTCCAATTTTCCTTCAACTCACATTATCTGACGAACACAACGGAAAGAAAACCTATTGTGTACACCAAATATACTGTATTACACTATTAAACACTGTTTAAGTTCATGGTAAATTATAGTCATAGAGGTTTGCCTGGATAACACCCGATGATCTCACAAGTGAGATAGTCTGGAGACTACCTATGCAATTTCTCGTAGGACAGGTCTACGATTGCCCATAGCCGTTTATTGGACGTTACGAATGTGTCATTTAGCATATACGAAGCCCATAGCCAACCATTCCAGTTGTATCTATTCAAACAAACTGTAGTCAGAGTATGTGTCACATCATAATTAGAGCTGAGCAATTTTCTGCAGTCTCTCCGTTCAGTGGTGTGATTTGAACTGTTTGGGGCTCAGAGCATGTGCGACAAAAGTTCGACAAAAAGCCAGCTGCATGGCAGCCATCTCACACGCTCATAGCTATGTTTTGCCTTTACTCCGGACCACCCTCCTCTCTCCTCCTTCCTCCCCTCCTGGTTCAGTTCTGTCTAGACACCTTTAGCGTTGTATTGAAATGCTAAATACTGACCTTCAAATATCAGCAGTGGGGCCCATGGGGTCTAGTCCCGCTATCCCCCAACGAAGCCACGCAACCACAGGCATGCTGGGAAGGCAGGCCGGTGAAGTTCATGTCGTCTCTCAAGAGGGGTTGTGTGTCCACTTTGTTGGCGAACGTGCGTGCGTGCGTGCGTGCGTGCGTGCGGGCGTGCGGGAGTGTAAGTGAAATAGATGAGAGACAGATAGATGCATTGTCTGATAGGAGCACAAAAGATATAGAGTTGTGCATTCATGCATATATCAGCATGCTTTGTGCTGTGTGTATTTGAGTGTGTGCATGTAGGCTACTGTACTCGTATGCCATATGCATGAGCATATTTGTGAGTGTGTGCATTTTTATGAGACTGTGTGCGCTTGTATACATCTCAGCATTGCTCTCTCTCTCTCTCTCTCTCTCTCTATCTCTCTTGACCTCCCTCTCTATCGATCTTTTCTCCATCCGTCTGTCCTTCAGAGGTTTAAGGAGGTATACTCTGCACATGAAGGGCCATGCCGCATGAGGTCCTGCATCTACTGTGTGCCACATGGACACGCTGGGCGTAGAGTAGACAAACTGATTAAGATACGCAGAGTCAGACAAGAGAGTAAAGGTGTATAGAATTTAGAAGACATTTAAATGCCAACTTCTGACTGCTAATCTCTCTCTCCCTCTCTCTCTCTCTCTCTCTCCCTCTCTCTCTCTCTCTCCCTCTCTCCATATTTTCAGCCTGGCCTTCAGAAGTTTAAGGAGGCATACTACGCACATGAAAGGCCACGCCGCATGAAGTTCTGAATAGAATTTAGAAGACATTTAAATACCTGCTTCTCTCTCTCTCTCTCTCTCTCTCTCTCTCTCTCTCTCTCTCTCTCTCTCTCTCTCTCTCTCTCTCTCTCTCTCTCTCTCTCTCTCTCTCTCTCTCTTTCTGCTCTGAAACATTGTTGTTTCCAAAGGTGGAGGACATGACAGATAGGTTGCACCAGCAGCAGCCCCATGACATGGTTTTGAAATTCAAACACAGAGCCTGGCTGCAAGCTATCTGCACACAGCAAGATGGAGATGGATAAACTGCTTATGACAAGCACCGAGTCATGCATGAGCTGTTTTTCTGTCTAAATGTCTGTCTGTCTTTCTGTCTACTTTGCCCCCACCCCAACACATACGCAGATGCAGAGATGTACGGATGTACAGAGTCGCACGCACACACACGCACGCACGCACGCACGCACGCACACACACACACACACACAGAGACACACAGAGAGACACACACACACACACACACACACACACACACACACACACACACACACACACACACACACACACACACACACACACACACACACACACACACACACACACACACACACACACACACACACACACACATTCACACTATGTATCACCTTAGAGGTCGGTCATACAGTGATAAGGCTTTCCATCAAACTGTTCTCTATGCCCTTGTCACAGCAGTGTAATCCGGTGTCTATTTCCAGCAAGGTGTAAATAAGATAGGCCATAAAAAATGTCACCTCTGTACGGATGTTTCATTCAGCACTGACCTCTACACCTCCTGCGTAATGGCCACCGAAGGCCTGCATCACATACAGAAACAATACAGAGTTAATTCAACACTTATAAGGTAGTACTGTAGGATCAAATACAATACAGCGAATCTTATTGAATTCACACTGCATTTTTATTATGTACCTGCATGATGCCGTAAAGTCTGTTTACCCAAAATGGCATCATGGGAATGTGTGAAATACAACACCAATTTCAACTGACTTCAACTGTCAATTTTCAACCTCAACTTAGCATTCTTTCATTTAGCAACAGAATGAGATCATTCTGTCCGCCTTTTATAATTCATAAGAGCACAGTGACCTAGGACATAAAGTATCAATCAATCGTCTAAAATGCCCAAAATGTTTTGAAGCTATAATGACAACTTTAAACATGAATACAAGATCTCATGCTTTCAGGCAATGTTCCTGAGGTTAGCGACATTGATATAATACCATGTATGAAATTACCGGTGTGAAAATACTTCCGTTTCACCAAGAATTTGTACACCGTAAACTGGCAGCATGGCTATTAGGGTTTAATCCATTCCTGCGCACCCAGTAGTGAATCGGTAATAAATGAAGCAATCAGGGGCCTATTCAAAGCACACTGTGATTGCGCTACGTAGCTTAGTGGTTAAAGTTAAATGCCACTTCCATTGTGCTCTCTGCTTCTGTGGTTAATGACGCGCTGATGTCCGTCTTTATTTGAAAGAGCCCAAACGATCGATGGTCATCAAGCTGACGAACAGCCAACGTATGGTTTTAAATCAAATATCGGACTGCAGCAGGCAGAGCAGCGAGACAAAGGAGAGACTATGCTGCCACGTCAGAGCATGGAGTCCCATCGAGAAAACCATTTGGGAACATTGTGCCATGAGATGAGGGAGAGAGAGAGAGAGAGAGAGAGAGAGAGAGAGAGAGAGAGAGAGAGAGAGAGAGAGAGAGAGAGAGAGAGAGAGAGAGAAATAGTGTGAGAGAGAGAAAATCAATGCCTGCGCCGAGCCAGAGAGAGAATGTGCGTGCATGTATGTGCATACATATGTAAGGGTATGTATACTTATGTGAATGTCTGAGAGAGAGAGAGAGAATGAGATAGAGAGAAATAGAGTGAGAGAGAGAAAATCAATGCCTGCGCCGAGCCGACTCGGATTTATAAGATCAAATCAAAGTAATTGATTGTGGGGCGGGCGAGTGTAGCAGCATTTAATGCCCCTGCTCGACACTCCATCTGCAATGAAGGCTTGGACAGAATGATGTGTTGTCCTCATCAGTTTATCTAGCGAGCACCGCTAAGCCACTTTGCCCGACGTGCTGCGTCTCACGCCAAGCGCGGTAGGGGTGGCACAGCCAAATGCTGGCATTGGCATGCAAGTCAATGTGGCACAAGCCTCACTGTTTACGCTGCATCGTGCCAAATGCCTGGATATTTTTCTCACACAATGTGTGTGTGCGTGTGCGTGTGCGTGTGCGTGTGCGTGTGCGTGTGCGTGTGCGTGTGTGTACGTGTGCGTGTGTCCGTGTCTGTGTGTGTGCCTGTGTGTGTGTCTGTGTGTGTACGTATGTACTGCAGGGCTTGACATTAACTTTTCACCCACCGGCCACTGCAGCTTTCTACATGCAAGTATATCAATCAAATAGAAACTGAATTACTGCACTTTTTCTTGAACTTAAACACAAACAATTGATACACATGGGGCAAACAACAGAATAAAGGCTACTATGATATGCATGTCATACTAGGTAATAAGCTGCCAGCCAAATTGGCTAGTGACACTGAAAGTATTACAGCCACAACCTCGTTTTACCAGCATTTGGCCGGTTTGCAGATGCCGGTTTGCAGGCCCTGATGTACAGTATGTATATATGCATGTATTCATTTATGTACTGTATGTATTTTGTGCATGTGCCTGAATGGCTCCATCTCCATTTGCATGGTGTATTGAGATGACAGGTGTGTTCTGAAAAGGAGAAGGGGAGACAACAATGCAGAGTGACGCAAATTCAGGCAGGCATCATAATGCCTCCGTTTGTCACAGGCTTAAGAGGAAAATGGCCGCTGGCTTAAAAATAAATAAATGAGCTACACACAAAATCACACCAGATAGCATCGTGGAGAGCTGAACAATTCTGTGATTAAAAATAATTGAGGTCCAAACACCCGTGGGCACCTCAATTCTCTCTTGACAATAAGAAAAATATCATGAGAGAAGGTTGGACTTGAAAAGTTTGCAAGATGCAAAGACACAAAGGCTGTTCATCACTGAAATACAAGTGGAACTACAAGATGTCCAACTCTCAGCACACACACACACACACACACACACACACACACACACACACACACACACACACACACACACACACACACACACACACACACACACACACACACACACACACACACACACACACACACACACACACACACACACACACACACACACACACACACACACACACACACACACACACACACCTCCTTTCTCCCCAATAAATCTCCCTCTCTCTCTCTCTCTCGATCTCTCTCTCTTCAGGGATTCTGCCTGTCTCTAGAAGTCAGTGAGCGGACAGGGAGAGGCAGGCAGACAGGCGAGAAGCAGATTTCCCCAGGGGGGAGAGAGGAGAACGAGAAAGTGACAATGAGGCAGTTTGGTGAAGGGCAAGGGACAGACAGGCAGGCAGGCAGACAGGCAACCAGGCCAGGGACACAAAGGCAAGGCTCCCTCCTCTCCCTGGTTCTCTGTGTTTCTCAAACTTTGTAAGACCAAGGACCATTTTGTCCAAGAAATAAAAATCAGGTACCACCTGTCAACAGTATTAGGTGTGCATCTCTTTGCATATGCACTTGTTGTTCTGTATATTTGCTGTGCACTTTGTATCTGCTAGTGATGTTGGCTATGATTATGTCTTCGATTGTAAGTCGCTTTGGTTATAAAGCATCAGCCAAATGCAATGTAATATAATATGAGCAAAAATATTATTTTGAATAAGCATTTAAATCAAAAGCCTTTAAAGGTACACTGTGTAAGATTTTTAGTTGTTCATTTCCAGAATTCATGCTACCCATTCTCTAATGTTACCTTTTTCATAAATACTTACCACCACCATCAAATTCTATGTATTCATTATGACTGGAAAAATTGCACTTTTCATACATGAAAAGGGGATCTTCTCCATGGTCCGCCATTTTGAATTTCCAGAAATAGCCATTTTTAGCTGCAAAAATTACTGCATTTGGGCCATACTAGAAAATATTAGTCTATTACTTAGTAAACTTTCATGAAAAGATCCAATTTAGCAATAGGCAGCCCAGTTTCAATGAGCAGCATAGTTGCAGTACTTTTTTGACCATTTCCTGCATAGTGTACTTTTAAATAAATGATGTCTTACTTTATTGAAAAGAACAAGTTTAGATTATGTTTACAAATACGTATACCATAATGCAAGCTGGTCATGGTAACACTGACTTCATTTGTAGAGATCCTCATGAAGACCAGTGGACCCCCCGGAACAACATTTTGAGAACCGCTGCCCTATCCTATCCTATCCTATCCCATCAGCGGATTGACTGACAGCTGTGGAGTGCTACTGAGGGCCCAGAGGCCCAGAGGAGAGATGCAGAGGCAGAGGAAATACATTATCATGTCACCTAGATGGACAGAGACAGAGATGAGATTGTGTACATGTGTGCCTAGAGATATACAGTTCAGTATAATACATTTACATGCAATTTGGCTGAGAGCATACAGGCTGTTACCATATACACATACAGGCTTTTACATGGGAGGGAGGGAGGGAGCGAGAGAGAGAGAGAGAGAGAGAGAGAGAGAGAGAGAGAGAGAGAGAGGGAGAGAGGGAGAGATAG
>NC_085862.1:47732679-47735179 GCF_034702125.1 Engraulis encrasicolus | reverse complement strand
TGAAAATGAGAATGAGAATGAGGGATGGGGTAAGGAGTAGTAGAAGAAAGAAAATGAGAGAGAGAGAGAGAGAGAGAGGGAGAGAGAGAGAGAAAATGAGAGAAAGGGTAAGAGAACATACACAAAGAGGCTTACAGTGGAAAAGAACAGAGAAGGTAAGAAGCTGGCTCCATTTGTATAGTTCATTCATCTTTGAAAAATCGGCGCATTCAGCGAGCATCTGTGCAAACAGGCATCTTTCACTCCGGAGGATTTTATGAATGTGAATGTGGCGCCGTTTCTATTCACACTGATAGTCTCCCTCTCTCTCTCACACACACACACACACACACACACACACACACACACACACACACACACACACACACACACACACACACACACACACACACACACACACACACACACACACACACACACACACACACACACACACACACACACACACACACACACACACACACCAAACACACACTCCTTGATTATGTACATGAGAAGATAAGACATCTCAGTAGCACAACACTCATGCAATATAAATAAGCACACAGCTGATCAGCTCAAAGTGATGGATAGTGTCACACGCGGACAGACAGATACAGTGACCTTGACACAAAGGCTGAGGCAACTACAGCTACTGTTTACATGTCCTTGGATTAAGACACTCATCACGTGGCACCTGTATCAATAACACAGACACCCAGATAAACACAGTCCACACAATACGCATCTCCTCAGGACCGGATTAAAGCACAGGCAAGATATGGCTGCAGCCTAGGGGCCCCCACCAGCCAGGGCCCCCCAGATTGACCAAAAGTCAATAAGTGCAGAATAATGACAAGATGGAATATTGGAAAATGACTGCAATGTCGAGTACATTTTTCAACCTTGTTAATACTCCTCTTTACAGCTGGCAGACATTTCATCCGTAATTCCTAGCTTGCAATTATGACAATGTCTATGTTATTTTGTTGTGATATTTGCCTTCCAGGAGGGCCCACAGCAACCTGTAGCCTACGGGCCCCAGGTCATCTTAACCCGGCCCTGCCTCTCCCTCTCCCCCTCTCTCTCTCTCTCTCTCTCTCTCTCTCTCTCTCTCTCTCTCTCTCTCTCTCTCTCTCTCTCTCTCTCTCTCTCTCTCTCTCTCTCTCTCTCTCTCTCTCTCCATCCCTCCCTCTCTGCTTCCGGCTCTACTGGCCTTGTTCATTATGAGGTGGATTTAAGTGATCAGCCAGTCTTTTGAGGTGTGTTTATTTTTCCACAGCTGAAAGGCATAGCAGACCTGATTGATGCACACATTAACACAGACAAGCACATACCCTAACCCAAACAGAGACACAGTCACACACACACACACACACACACACACACACACACACACACACACACACACACACACACACACACACACACACACACACACACACACACACACACACACACACACACACACACACACACACACACACACACACACACACACACATACACACAAGGAATGAAAGGGGTTTGCTTTCAGCAAACAGAGCAGGGCTCGGTCAATCCAATAATGCTGGCGGCAGCAATGGCTCGACTTGACCGCCCCTTCCCAAACAAAAACATGTGCCCCCCCCAGTCCACCACAACACACGCAGCAGTGTGCTCGTGCGTACGTCGTACAGGGAAGCCGACAGGTGGGGGCAAAGGGGTCAGTTGTCCCGGGAGCAGGGATAGAGGAGGCCCAGAATTGGGTTCTCAATACATTGTATGTATTTGGTGTGTGTGTGTGTGTGAGTGTGGGGGGGCTTTACAGATTACTTTATCCTGGGCCAGTCCAGTCCTTTGTCCAGCCAAACCTGTCAGCGGCCCTGTGTCTGTGCGTGTGTGTGTGTGTGTGTGCATGCCTGCGTGCGTGTGTGCGTGCCTGCGTGAATGT
Organism: Engraulis encrasicolus; assembly: GCF_034702125.1. Lineage (NCBI taxonomy): Eukaryota > Metazoa > Chordata > Actinopteri > Clupeiformes > Engraulidae > Engraulis > Engraulis encrasicolus. The sequence goes on along the minus strand of NC_085862.1, from coordinate 47,733,267 downwards.
GTGTGTAAACGTGTGTTTGCCTGTTTGCGTGTGTTCTTGTGTGTTTGCCAGGGCTGTGTTCATCAATGGCAGGTGGCCTGCTCCTGCTCCTGCTCCTGCTCCTGCCTGCTGCTGTGCACATTTCTCAGGCAAGCAGCCTGACTAATCAGCCTCATTAACCTCCCCAGACTACACCATACCCCGCTAATAACCAGCACCACTGTGTGTGTGTGCGCGTGTGTGTGTTTGTGTGCGCGTGTATGTGTGCGTGTGCGCGCCTCCTAAATACATCCTACCACACTAATAACCATTATCTCTTTGTGTGTGCGCGCATGCCCGCGCGCTTGCGTGTGTGTGTGTGTGCGGTCACCTCCTCATTTAAACCTAGTACAGTGACCTTATACATTTTACATTTTGTGAACAGCGCATGCAAGAAGCTAATCTAGGACTATATAGTACATCATTACCACGAAAACAAAAATAGTAGTAAATAAGTAATACAGTGTTATATAACGGCACATGTGGAAATATTGATACGATGTAGTAAATGTGGATGTACAAATGTGGAAACTTGTTCGTCATTCGTCCTATTTAAATAAATAATAATAA
>NC_085862.1:47720179-47725179 GCF_034702125.1 Engraulis encrasicolus | reverse complement strand
CTAGTAGGCTATGTCCTGCCTATGCTGTGCAGTACTGGTGGTGTGCAGTATGTGGTGTGTTATGGTGTAACGAGTGGTGCTTGTGTACTAGTGGCTGTTGCTGACATGGCTGCACCACGCTGTGCAGCCGTGGAGTTAGGTGTGGCATAGTGTGGTATTGGGTGATGGCACTTTGGCATGACCTGGTGTACTGTGACATGGAATGGTGTCCTGTTGCCTGGTGTGGTGCGTTCCGGTGTTGCTGTGGTACACTGTGGCATGGTGTGGCATGGCGTGGTGTGAGGAAGCACTGAGCACTGATACTGATACTGTGGTATGGTGTTCTGTGGCATGGATTAATGCTTACTGTGGTGTGTTGTGGCATTGTGTGGTCTGATGGTGGTATGGTGTGCTGTGCTGTGATATTGGTAAGGTGTGATGTCCAAGTGGTACGCTCTGAAATTGTGTGGTGTGGTGTGAAATTGTACGGTACGGTGCGGCATTGCAATATTGTGACATACTTTTTTTGTTTTGTTTTGTTTCTTTTTTAATTTGATGGAACTACAGCAAACGGACGATTTGAACGAATGCAAGTGTGCAGATATTTTTCTTCTGACTGGAGATTTTGTCCTGCATCTCGGCATGGGCTGTTAAACAACCTCTGCCGCTAGTTTCTGTTGCCTGCGCAAGCCTGTGAATGTCACCTCACTAGAGAAGATTGATTGAGGTTCTAATCTCAAACAAACAGGCGCCAACAGTCTCCAAGTCACTGAGTCAGGCATGGGCGAGCTGAGCTGAGCTGTGTTGCGCACCGTCGGGACAAACGGAACAGGAATACTCTCAATTCAGAATGGCCTTGGGGACATGGGAGACTGCAGTGCCCAAGGACAGACACACAGACAGACAGACAGACAGACAGACAGACAGACAGACAGACAGCAGTGCCAAGGGCAGACACACAGACAGACAGACAGACAGACAGACAGACAGACAGACAGACAGACAGACAGACAGCAGTGCCAAGGGCAGACAGACAAACAGACAGACAGACAGAAAAATAGCAGTGCGAAGGATAGACTGACAGACAAACAGACAGGCAGGTAGGCAGGCAGGCAGGCAGGCAGACAGACAGACAGACAGACAGACAGAGAGATAGCAGTGAGAAGGATAGACAGACAGACAAACAGACAGGCAGGCAGGCAGACAGACAGACAGAGAGATAGCAGTGCCAAGGAAAGACAGACAGACGAACAGACAGACAGACAGAACGACAGACAGAACGAAGGACAGATGTTGTTAGTGCAATACTGCGTCTGTGGTGACGGGTGTGAGTGGCGTGGATGTTAATGTGTAATGTGCTGATGGAGAGACACCTCACACCGAGAACGCTAATGGCTACGTGTGCAAAGATGACCAACAAATACTGCAAAAAGAAGCACATGTACGCACACACACACACACACACACACACACACACACACACACACACACACACACACACACACACACACACACACACACACACACACACACACACACACACACACACACACACACACACACACACACACACACACACACACACACACACACACACACACACACACATTGAGGGAGTGAGCTCTTGTTCAGGATGCATATGCGAGGGCCTGATAAACAAACGCTCGTCTCTTGGGTTGCACAGTTTTTGCTTTGGCGCGAAACAAAACGCTGGAGTGACCAGCTGCTATGCACTACGTGCAGGACGGTCATGATGAGTGTGTGAAAAAAAGCTGCTGCCCTTGCGTAAGCTTCCTGTTTGTGTGTGCGTTTGTGTGCGCGCGCGTGTGTGTGTGTGTGTGCGTGTGCGTGTGCGTGTGTGTGTGCGTGTGCGTGTGCGTGTGCGTTTGCGTGTGTGTGTGTGTGTGTGTGTTTCTCAACTGGAGTGCAACACCTTGCCTTAGTGCACTATATCTGGCCATCTGTTCACACTGGCCCCTGTGGCTCTTGCAGAGGGTGACCTGGGCAACGTTTCGGTGCTGTGACACTGGAGCACCCACGTTTGAGTGTGTGTGTGTGTGTGTGTGTGTGTGTGTGTGTGTGTGTGTGTGTGTGTGTGTGTGTGTGTGTGTGTGTGTGTGTGTGTGTGTGTGTGTGTGTGTGTGTGTGTGTGTGTGTGTGTGTGTGTGTGTGTGTGTGTGTGTGTGTGTGTGTGTGTGTGTGTGTCTACATGCACACAATTGTGTGTTTCTTCTTTTGCAGTATCTGTTGGTCATCTTTGCACACGTAGCCATTAGCGTTCTCGGTGTGAGGTGTCTGTCCATCAGCTCATTACACATCAACACCCACGCCTCACACACCTGTCACCACAGACGCTGTAGTTCAGTAACACTAACAATGGCACCTCACGGCCATCACACAAGTCAGTACAGCAGGCACGCAGGTCAGCCAGCCTCAGAGACCCTGCTCAGAGACCATGGGTGTGTTTTCTCGAAAATGTAGTTGCTATCCAGGTAGCAACTTGGGTAGTTGCCAATGGGAAATTGCATTGCAAACAACAAAGTTACTAACAGGCCCTGCCGTGACCTAACGGTAGGACACTGGGTTACAACGCTGGCGATCCGGGTTCGATTCCCGCCCAGGTCATTTGCTGATCCTTCCCCGTCTCTCTCTCCCCGCTCGTTTCCTATCTCTCCTCCTCTATCCTGTCGGAATTAAAGGCAAAAAAGACCTTAAAACATTTTTTTTAAAACAAAGTAGCTAACACAGTTAGCAACAGCGGTTATGAGAAATGCACCCTGATGGCCACCAGAACAGTACAGCACCTTCAGCACAATCCTTCTCTTCCTGCCCTGCCCTCCCCTCCCCTCGCGGCACTGTCCTCCCCTGATTTTCCTCATCTGACTGCAGGAGCAGAATTAGATGGGGGCGATTTGGTGTCTTTTGTTGTCGTGAAAAGCTTTCAGGTGAATTGGGTTTTTTTGAATGAAAAGCCAGAGCTTGCTACAGTGGAGAGTGTCTACTGTGTAATAATACATGAAGGACACCGCTGGACAGACACACCAATGGTACAACAGATATGCTGGGTTAGTAATTGAACTGAACTATGATGAAATATGACTCAATCTTGTTCACATCCAAATAAACTAGGGTCCTAGGCTTTAGCATTTGTAATATTTGAAAATGAAACATAATTTTCCTGAAAAAATGCTATGATACAAAGGGTTGGACAACACTGTAACTCCATATTATCCAAGTTATAGGTTCCACAAAGTGGATATGTTATACAGTATGCATATTGCATAATATCTATGTCAGCATAAAATAAGTTGAAGGAATGAAGCTCTCACAAGAATCTGGAACTGAAAATGCTTTCTACTCGGCTCAATTACCGAGTGCACTGTCATTTCTGCACTCGGAATGAGAACAGGCAGGAAACTCAATATTTAACATTTGCCGGCCGGCTGAGCATCTCGCCGCAAAATGATACGGGAGCTGGGAACCTCCTGCACCGATTATATTGACGATTCAATTCCGCCAAAAAGGTTAAGCAGTTTGTTTCAGCCCTAATGCAATCAGAGAGGTAAATGATAGCGGCAAATAATCCTCCAGCTTTTGATCTATGCTCTCCGCAATGGAAGGAGATGTTCTGTATTGGAGCACAGGTGACCCTCCTGTCGAGTGTATTTTTGGTAGGGGGGAAGAGTGAGCCGTGGTTTTTTTTGTATCTGACACCTTCGAGATTGTGTTTTGGATTCATTTGAGTGACCAGGGCTGGACTGGCCGTCTGCCATAGCGGGCATTTCATGGTGGGCCCCGATGAGTCAGTTCTGCACCGGTAAGTGCCCGGGCCCTATATCTCCCCCAGTCCAGCCCTGCAGGTGACCCTCCTGTCGAGTACATTTTTTAGGGGGGGGCGGGGGACACAGCGATCGGTGTTTTTCTGTATCGAACACCTTTTGCTTTCGGTGTGCCTGCTGTTTTTATTTTGGATAGGAATCATGTTTTGGATTCATTTGAGTACAACACTCGGTCAACTTGCTGAGTGTTTTTTGTGGAAACAGTGAGCTGTGGTTTTCTGTACCGGGAAACTTCTGCTTAGGTGTGTTAGACTGTTGGGTTTTTACTTTTTTTGGCAAGGGATTGTATTTTGGGTTTCCAGCAGGCGTGGGGAGGTGGTGAACCCCAATCGGTACCCCAACAAGGAAAGAAAGCAGCAGGATTACGGGCTCATTCATATCAGCCGAGCTGCGAGCTGCAGCCAAGCCAAGCCAAGCGGCTGCCAAGGCAGGCTTAGAAATAGCGGCCGCACGCTTTGAATCACTTCTCACCATGTACCAGGGATTTAAGCTGCCGGATTTACGAGGAGTACAGCTGAAAACACCCTCCCAAATCCTCCCGCAGAACCTTCCGCCTCTCCGTTTCTCTGTCTATGTCTCTCCCTCTCTCTCTGTTTCTCAAACACAGCTTGGTACAGATGTGGAATAAGTGTGCAAAAGAGACTGAGACACTGAAGTCTGCGCGTGCAGTCATTTTTTTGCTCACAGCCACAAGTGAGGCTATTTTCAGCCCGCCAGTCGTCAGAGTCTCAAAAACACACGGAATGTGTGTGTGAGTCAAACCTACAAACTGTAGTCAAGCCGGCACGCATCAACACAAGCACACACGCACACATGCACACACACACGCACACACACACACACACATGCACACACAGATGTCAGTGTCATCGGTCTCAAAAATAAACAGGGAATGACTGAGTCAAACCAGCAGACTGTCGTCAAGCCTGCGTCCATGCCGTACATTTGCACAGTATACATATATGCGCACAGACAAGCACAGATGCCGGTGCAGTCAGAGAGCATCCATGACTCAAAGTACACACACATGCGCCCAAAGTCACCTTTGCTTTCATGAGCTGGCTTTGACTTGACATTCAATTCACCGGCCACGGGTTTAAAAATGAGGAAGCTACCATGCTGACTAAAAAAATGAAGTAGCAAAAACACTGAGGCGTCCCTCTAACACATGGACACAGTGAC
>NC_085862.1:47692679-47702679 GCF_034702125.1 Engraulis encrasicolus | reverse complement strand
TAGTTGGCCGTGTGACACATTGATGGTTGTAGGAGCCGTAAAAAATAAACGACGCGCCACAGGGCTTAATAGCAGGTAGTGGAACAAACATCGGAAGGGGGCCCACTGACAAATAGGCGCTTTTCTCCACCTTGGCTGTTAAACACCATCACCACCACCACCATTTGCCTGAATTAGAAGCTATCATTCAGCTGAGAGGCTCAGGAGGTGAACAGCAGGGAAGCTGAAAGGCGGCAGGGACAAAAGGGTCAGTTGTGCTGGGCCCAGGGAAAGAAGCGGCCCCCAGAATTGGATCCTCATTACATTATATGAACGCACTTTGCCCTGGGGCAGACCATAGCTGTCAGCACCCCGTGAACGGCACTAAATAAAAACGGGGGGTTGAGGAGAGAAAAGAAGAAAACGAAGACGACGAAGAAGCGAGCGTGGCCCATCCATCACCACCTGTTGGCACTGTACCGTACCTCCGCTTTAGTTCCAGAGAAAGGGTTGCTATAAATTCTCAATTGGAGATGGAAAAGTTGGGTCTTTGTTTACACAGGGTCGAGGAAGAGGGGAGGGGCTGGGAGACGGGTAGAAATGGGGAGGGCAGGAACACTAAGTGCCTATCCATCCGTCGTGTTCTGCGCTGTGCCGACCCGGCCGTGTTGTGTCGTGTCGTGTCACATCGTGTCCGTTTGTCCTGGGGTCTCTTTGTCTCCTGGCAACCCCTGACAATACAAGGCAGGGAGAGAGACTGCACAGGCCCACCTCTGAGAAAGAGGTTAGCCAGGAGATTTGTGGTGTGTGTGCTTGTGTGTGCCTGTGTGTGTCTGTGTGGTGTGTGTGTGTGTGTGTGTGTGTGTGTGTGTGTGTGTGTGTGTGTGTGTGTGTGTGTGTGTGTGTGTGTGTGTGTGTGTGTGTGTGTGTGTGTGTGTGTGTGTGTGCGTGTGTGCCCGTGCGTGCATGCATGCGAGTGTGTGTGTGTAGGATAAAGGGTCTGCTGGCCAGTGAGGCCCGTTTATGGTCTCTCCACTCGGACAGGATGTGCTGTGCAATCAGAGCAGAGATAGCATGCACAGATAAGACAGGTCAGGTGTGTGGAAAAAGGGGAGGACTGCTGAAAACAAAGTATGTTCCTATATAATGTATGTGTACATGTGAATGCACACACATGTACTGTAAACTAACACACACGCACGCACGCACACAGATGCATGCACACACACACACACACACACACACACACACACACACACACACACACACACACACACACACACACACACACACACACACACACACACACACTCACACGCGTATGTACGTACATACATACGCACGCACGCACGCATGCACGCACGCACGCATACACACACACACACAAATCTAAGACGTAGAGATTGATGGCAAGGTCCCGTTCCCCCCATCAGCAACAGATGTCTGGCAGGCCCTTCTGTCCTGCAGCGCACCTCAATTCCTCTCTCAGCCTCTCATACACGACATGGGCCCACATCCACATCCTCATTCATCCACAGACAACAAGACAGCAAATCCATAACTCACCCTCTCACAGACATCAATGCACAGACCAGCCATCCATTTTGTTATTCACCCATTCCATGTGTTCAGCGACCAAACAACAATGTTCTTATTCACCCTGCCAGGTCATGAACATTGTACACATTGTACACAGACAAACAGTGTCCACAGACACATAACAGAGACTGCCTATAAAAAATCCTGATCAACAAGCCAAGTTATGTTTATTTCTATACTCCAGTCAAGACACATGAAGTTAATTTTGTTTATATAGCAAATTTTAATACCACACGATTCTGTTGACCCAAAGTGCTTTACAGATGCAGTAATGAAAAATGATGTGAGGAAAAGCAAGTAGGTAATGCACTGCAAGGTAAGAAAAAAGGGGACATTAACATATCATTAGAAAAACAAGTATGACTCAGAGAGCGAATTAAACATCACATTTAAACAGCACATTTAAACAACAACCGTTGGAGCGGCCCTTTTAGCTAGGTTTTACGTGCGTTTCTTTGCGTCTTCTTCACAGAGCATCATCAACTACTCTGATGCTTTGTGGATTGTGTACTGAATTAATTTCCCTGTGGGATTAATAAAGTGTCTTCTCTACTCTGTTCTATCGGTCTCCACAGAGACAATTAGACACTTTTATTTTGGGTAATGCACCCATCTTATTGTCCTCAAACTGTCTTCTTGCATCTTACATCATTCAATGTTGTTACAACCAGTTCCAAAATATCTCTTTTTCTTACTTAACTCTGAAATCCCCAAACATTTGAGAAAGTAGGTATCTCTCTTAAATGAACCAGATGCCAGACAAAGGGGAAAAAACCTGATGTACTGCACAGTAAGAGCGCTGATTTCTGATTCCTGAGACAGGCCTAGCTAACCGAGCACGGAGAGGAGGGAGCGAGGACTTCATCATCATCATGTGCTCTGAAACCTCCTCCCCCTGCTTTGTCCTCACCAATAGGGCCACTACTAAACATCACCTCACAGGGACAAGGTCACTTGAAGGGCACCCGAGCCCAGGAGAAGTAGAGCCCTTAGCTGCTTCTTAGCTGTCAGGTCGCTGCACTTGCTGCACTCCTTCTCCTCTCCTCTCTCTCTCCTTCCACCCGTCCCCCTCGCATCAAATCTCCCATGAGTCTGTGCTGCTTGTTCCGTATTGCGTAATATGCAGCTGACTGCGGGAGGGAGGTGAGGCAGCACTCTAGCTGAGATGCTCGGCCTCAATCATTCATGGAGCACAGCACACGCTCCAGTCGACACTCTAAAAGTAAGCCGAGTGAAAGTTCAAAGCCCACGATGCGATTTATTTATGAACTGAGCGCTTCATCACGCCCACACAAACCACTCCAGGATGACCCAAGCACATACACACGCGCGCGCACACACACACACACACACACACACGCACGCACGCACGCACGCACGCACGCACGCACGCACGCACACACACACACACACACACACACATATAGTACACACACACACGCACGCACGCACGCACACACACACAGGGTTGTAGCACCAAACCTTTGTACAAATATATCCAATGGACCACTTGCATAATATGATATTAACACTCACCAGTCAGGGTTTACGTATGTCATGTCAATGCGCTAATGTCAATGTGCGGCGGCGCGCACACACACACTACACACACTCCACACACACACAAACACACACACACACACACACACACACACACACACAGACGGTTGTAGCACCAAATTCACTATCCTATGTACAAATATATCCAATGAACAATCTGCATAATATGATATTAACACTCACCAGTCGGGATCTACAGGGGTAATGTCAATGTGATGTCACACACACACACTACACACACACACACACACACACACACACACACACACACACACACACACACACACACACACACACACACACACACACACACACACACACACACACACACTCACCACTCGGGGTCTACGGGGGTGATGTCGATGTGCAAGAACACACACACACTACACACACACACACACACACACACACACACACACACACACACACACACACACACACACACACACACACACACACACACACACACACACACACACACACTCACCAGTCAGGGTCTACGGGGGTGATGTCGATGCGCGGGCACGCGGCGAAGGGCAGCGTGGTGGGCCGGCTCACACTCTCCTCGTCGGGCGTGCGCGACCTCTCGGCCTGTCGCCACGACAGCGGGGGCAGCTGCAGGTTACCCGAGTAGCGCCGGCGACCCCGCCGCAAGTCCACCCCCAGCGTGCAGGACGGAGAGGCGAAGGACTCGCCCAGGCCACAGTCAGGCGCTTCTTTACTATCCTGAGGAGGGGGAGAGAGAGAGAGAGAGAGAGAGAGAGAGAGAGAGAGAGAGAGAGAGAGAGAGAGAGAGAGAGAGAGAGAGAGAGAGAGAGAGAGAGAGAGAGAGCGGTCAATGGTGTTTCTTTTAATTACCAAAATCATTGTTCTTTATATTCCATTTTTAATTAGTTTATTCTCTTTTTTCACATGAAAAGGAAGTGGACAAGAGGCAGAGAAGCGGATGCTGTAGGTACATTGTACAGTTGAATTCTGCCTCTTGTATACTCTCATTGTCCTGCATCTTTCAGGGTATAAAACATCCAGCAAACTAAGTAACCAGATAAGATTACAACCCTGTGATCCATCCATCTATGTATCTCAGTGGACCCATGTCATGCAGTGAACCAATAGAGAGAGAGTGAGAGCATTTCCCAAAACTGAAATTCCTCCACAATCCACCAGAGGGCAGAGTTCACCTTCATAAGTACCAGCAACAAGATGTCAGAGAAATAACACAGCCCAGCCATGCTCTTATTTTAACTTTGAAAGCAAGATTTACAAAAAACAATTTGTATGACAACATTAATATAGTACATACCTGCCATGGATGTATCAATTATTTAACCAGCAGGAAGCTGACAGAAAAAAACAATGACACAGCCATATTGTTACTCTCAATTTTACAATAAATGACGACAGTTAAAAGATACTTTTGTATGAAAACATCCAGTAGCTCTCAAGGGGAGACCCATCAAAACCTGTCACGGACGCATCAATTATCAGCTTGTTATGTCTGGCTGTAGGATTAGCTTTCCATTTCATCAGCTATTAATTAAAACCTGCCGAGACAGCTCAGAGGACTCCACAGACAATCAATGCCTATAATCAGTCAACAGAGATGGGAAACTATATAAACCAATGTGCCTGCAGACACAGACACAGACACACGCACACACACACATACGCACGCACGCACGCATGCACACACACATACACACACACACAAACACAAACACATACATGCATGCACACACAGACACATGTCTGCACACCCACAGTCACAGACACACACACACACACACACACACACACACACACACACACACACACACACACACACACACACACACACACACACACACACACACACACACACACGCACACACACACGCACACGCACACGCACACGCACACGCACACGCACACGCACACGCACACACACGCACACACACAGCTTGACAGTAATAGCGCTACAGGCTGGCTGAATCAATCAGTTGAACCAGATTTCACACAAAGCATTTTCTCGTTGACGCTCGATGTGTAATTCAAGAGGGGGATAAATGCCACTGAATGGAATAGAACGCTGGTGGATCACTTTTCCTTTTTTGTGAACAGGCCAGAGAGTGACTGACGGGATTGACTACTCACTGCTTAGGACGTCCCATGGTAAATTATAATCACTTTAACCCCTTAGCGCAGAGCCTATGTTATAACCTTGCTCTCACCAAAATTGTAATGGCTGTGTCTTTATCTGTTACTTAAGGCTCTCGGTACTGTCATAGCAATGTTGTTATGATGTGGTTGAGTGTTTTCAGCAAATAGTGAATAGGTTCGCCGGCCACCCGTAAGAGGCTACAGACCTTTTGTCCTGCATTGTGAGCAAAGAACATGGGGCAAATAAACTGTCCACAACTCCCCATGAACACATCCAGACAATGCCAAAGTGTTCTTACATGTCCTTAATGCTCCATAATAGTGGACGTTGACTGTGCAGTGTGAAAGGCAGCCCGCTAACCTCTCGGACTCGCATTGCTTACGGAGACGATAAGGAAACTTGCCGTCTGTGTGTGCATGTACCGTCAGGGGGGCCTTGGCTGGAATATAGTGGTACATGGGGGGCCTTGTCATGGTAAAGTTTGGGAATCCCTGCTTTAGGCAAGCAACTGCAAGCAGGGCAGCGCCATGTAGCCTCCCCTCCAAACAACTCCTCAATGTCCTTAGAAGTCCACACTACCTACACTACAGTATATGTAGTACTAGTCACACTGAAACTCATGCTCTCCTGTCTGACTTGCAGCTTCAAAACAACATTCAGTGTGCTGTGCTGAGGAAAGTATATTTAGAATGCGCAGTTGGCAAGTGAGGCATAGGGGTGTGTGTGTGTGTGTGTGTGTGTGTGTGTGTGTGTGTGTGTGTGTGTGTGTGTGTGTGTGTGTGTGTGTGTGTGTGTGTGTGTGTGTGTGTGTGTGTGTGTGTGTGTGTGTGTGTGTGCGCACGTGTGTGTGTGTGTGTGTGTGTGTGTGTGTGTGTGTGTGTGTGTGTGTGTGTGTGTGTGTGTGTGTGTGTGTGTGTGTGTGTGTGTGCGTGTGTGTGTGTGGGACATATCGGTAGACCTTCTAACTGCCGCCGAACCACATCTTTCTTTTCTATGCAAAGTCAATTACCTCCACTGCTTTTGTTCCACGTTTGCCATATTTCGCGCATTGGTACTGTAGCCTACAGTCATGCTTTCTGCTGTACCAGAGTTATAGTTTTCATACAAGCTAATAAAAACTCATACAGCCTACTGTATGTAATACACTGCATGCAATAAAGGTGGTTAGATGTACAGAACATTTTCAAAAATGACACGAGTCTCTCTTTCCGAGGCAGTAAAATGAGGCCCCTGATCTAATCAACTGGTCTCATTTGCCTACCATTACATTCCCCATTGCTCATTAGGGAGTAGGCTACTGTATAACCTCTCAAATTTAGATCTATTCGTGAAAGATGTTTCAGGAGGTCTCCCTTGATGGTTTGGTTGCCAAGGCAAGCTACTAAGACAAAGCATATCACAGGTTTTATTTGTCTTTCACCGTGATGGGGAAACTGGATTCACAAGCAACAATCCCCTGCCAGATATTACACAAGACCTGCTTTTACCTGTCTAAGAGAATTTGGGCAGGTAAAGCATATTTGAAATATATGGAATTGTATTATGTGGCTTCTAAATCCAAGTTGCCAATCACTGGTCATTTCAGATGTATTCAAGGCTAATTCGTTTCCATTTCAGAAGCTCAAAGACAAACAGACACTTCTGAATCCCCCCCCCCCAACCCCCCCCAATTCATTCTTTGCTGAAAAGATTCCACAATTACCTCATAACAACATTGGTGTAACATTACTGAAAGTCGTAGCCCCTTAATGCGCGCCGTACCTCCTGTGGCACGCTGTAATAGACATTGAAAGTTAACTACTATAGTACTACACTACTATGCCAGTGCACGGGGCCTTTAGTAATACACTATGACTTGGTCATTGCCATTCTGGTAACAGCTAATTTATAAAGCTGTGTCTTAAGGGGTTAAGGAACAGACTAAGGTTTGGTCATTGCCATTTTGGTAGCAACAACCTTGTAATAGGGGCTCTGCACAAACAATTAAACATTACTGTATAAAGTGGACTTGAGGGTTCTCTCTTTGCATGTACTTTTAATTACATGGTTTAGCGTACAACTAAATGCAATTTCTATACAATATGTAGAAGATTTCAGTTCGCATTTCTGTACAAGATGTGTCACAGTTCTGCTTTGCTTTCAAGTGAAGAGCAAAAAAAACCTCCAACACAACACGCCATAGTAAGGAAAACATTAAGGCCATTATCGCCCTGAGGTAAAATGATGTACTGTATACAGCCTGTTCACAAAGTGCATGAGGACCAGCCTGCTGCTCGGTACTCTGTCCTGTAGACAAGGTTACTGGGGGAGGGTGCAGAGCATGTCCACATGTAGAGTGGCTTTCACACACAGGAGAAGAGGGAGGGGAATCCTTTATAGTCGTGACCTTCATAGGAATAGCAGGGGAAGCTTGGAAGAGGGCATTAGACAGTCACCCATAGTGCTGGGGATTGACAGGGGATACAGTAGGCTCTAGTCACAGAGAAGAAACACATTTAAGAGGCATGTCACAGTGACATTTGGCTTCACCACTCACACGCACGCACGCACACACGCACGCACGCACACACTGCGAGATTGACATGTGCTTTTTTTACACCAAAACATGCACACAGACTGCGCTACCTCCTTTTCTTGCATGTGCTCTCTGTTTTCTTTCTCTCTCTCTCTTTCTCTCACACACCCATCCACTCACACACACACACACACACACACACACACACACACACACACACACACACACACACACACACACACACACACACACACACACACACACACACACACACACACACACACACACACACACACAGCTTATTACAGTAAAATACACCAATCAAAATTGCATGGATCAAACGTAAAATAAAACGCCACATTGATTGGTTAGCACAGTTACTAAATCACTCCATTCCATGCGAGAAGCAAAAACACACATCATCATAGTCATCGTCATCATCGTCATGACCACATACTTGTCTATGAGGGTAGCCTACTGTAACGGTGGGCAAGATGTGGTGAAGTTGTGAATATTTTGAGTGGTTGTGGTATGTAAGCTTAGGCCATGAAAGTGTGGGTGTTTCACTGATTGTTGAGTCAAACACCTGTGCCCGAGGACCGAAAAAATACAAAATCACAACAGAGATATAATGAAATTAAAAACCCCTTAATGCACGCTGTACCAGTGGCATGCTGTAATAGACATTGAAAGTTAACTACTTTAGTACTACACTACTATGACAGTGCACTGGGCCTTTAGTGATGACTTGGTCATTACCATTCTGGTAACAGCTCATTTATAATGCCCTGTCTTAAGGGGTTACGAAAATATCAAATTAAGGTCAACAAGACAATTGGACCTAGATTACATGAATGCTGTCCGATTGTTTCTTACCAAATTCAAACATCTTTCGAATATTTGAAAACAGGTTTATATAGTGTGTAAAGAATATCTCTTTATGCACTGCCTAAACATCACATTGCACCACAAAATACACACATACCCATTCATATAGTACAAACATGCACACACAACCCCAGCTCTACTGCATGTGCAGGATCAGGTCAACCCATTTTATGACAAATAGCATGGATTAAGATGAGGATGAGGAGGAGGAGGAGACAATGATGAAGGTGACGATGAAGAGAAGAGGAGGATGAAGAGAGGGGCAGAGCTCTCTGCTCTTATGTCACCTGACGTCTGGCTGGAACGAGAGGGTCAGTTGCGGGGCAGACAGTGCCTCCGGCCATGTTATGGCTACAGCAGAGGAGGAGCAATGGACGGCATCCTAATGTCAACTGTTCAGATCAGAAAGTATTGAAGAGAGAGACTCTCTCATTCATGCCTTTTTAAACTGTTTTAAAACCTCTAAGAATAAAAAATAAGACTATCGCAGCAAAAGAAAAAAGTAATCCAATATACATTGGGTTATTATTATTATTAACCAGACTGCATTCCCACAGAAAATGCAAAAAAGTGCATTGTCTTATATTAAAATGACATGGCTCAGTGAACCGGTTCTACTGGTTTTATTATAATTTCTATATGGCAGTTGATAATGCTGGCAAGTCTACGGGAGGATTCTAACATCTGAGTTCTAAAATTCAAATTCAAAACTTGAAAGAAACAAAAAGTTGCAGTTGGTCAGGGTGCTCTCTGCCACCTGTGCAACCTGTGGCTGCTACTGTGGAGGACAGCATTGTGACATCATCAGCAAGAACAAGGAAAGCTGAGTCCAGCCATACCAGAGACGTTGTATTGGAAACTTGTGAAATTGAACGCCAGACCTCGAAAATGCTTAAAAGACATATACTATATTTCAGACATTAAGGACTTAAGGTCTATGCACCTATTATGTTAACTCGCACAAAACTCGCACTTGCACAAAATTCAATTCATGATTCTTTAATCAGTACATTTGCCTTCTCTTATCCTAATGGACAGAAGCTTGTACAGTATAGACTGTTGCTAGTTCTGGCACAGCCACAGTGCTCTTTAAGACTCCCTATATAGAATATAGACTACAGGAGCAGACTCTGTGAGGAGTGTTTATAATGGTACAGTGGACCTGTTAGTTTAGCCATTTATATAATACCTCTACCCGCAACCGCATATCTCAGCCTCAATACACTAGTCAAACCCACACACACACTGACTCTCTCTCTCTCTGGCATGGCTATATCTCACTGACCTGTATATGTTCTCACTGAGTCACATGGGAGCGC
>NC_085862.1:47675179-47682679 GCF_034702125.1 Engraulis encrasicolus | reverse complement strand
TGACAAAAGGGTTCCAATAATGCAAGAGATGGGTGAAAGGTCTTTTCTATAGTATGTCAATTAGCATTCCAGCAGGACTTTTGAAATACATGTCAGCATGCATTTCAGCATGGCGTAGTAATGAACTGGGCACGTATCTTCTACATCATTTTCATACAGGCTCAATGCCACTCCATTGATGTTGCCTAAAATGTAACTAATATTCCCCTCCTGGTTTTCCAACAAATCACACCATAGCAATGGATATTCATGGTATTGGTGTGTTGGGAACAGGGGCTGATCTAGCCATTTTGGGGCCCTAAGCAAAATATTAACATGGGGCCCTCAAAAGTCCTTCCTGAAAGTGTTGACATTTTTTTTGAAAATGTAATTATTTGGTCTCATATATATTTTAGATTGCTTAAGATCAGGTCAATTATTTTTGTGTTTACCACGACTGATATGACAGTTGAGGGCCCCTGTGGAGGGCTGATTTGGTCGGGGCCCTTGGCAATGGTCTTGGTTTGCCTAATGGAAAGTCCGCCTCTGGTTGTGAAAATGGCAAACTGTTCAATAATCACAGAGGTTCCATAACAGCAACCAAAACTTGGCAAGCATCCCAGGTCAGGGTTATCTGCCTACTCATCTGCTTGCTCATGCACCAAAATATCAGCACTCTTACCATGCACCGATCACATGCTCTCTGGCAATCCAGCACCCTGTTCTGGGAAGCAGCGGTTCTGAGAACCAGCCTCAGAGGCGAACAAATGAACAATGAAAAAGTAAAAGTCCTGTGTTTGTTTAGGAATTATTTGATGCCTTTGCATTTGACACAGGTGGCTTCACTAATCAGATGCTCTCCTCAATTCTGGGGTGCATGTCTCAAAACCATAGTTGCTAACTGTACATTAGCTACTTTGTTGTTTGCCATTGGCCGAAGTTGCTAACTGGCTAACAACTACGCTTTCGAGAAACGCACCCCTGTAGAGTTGCAGTTCAGAGAAAAGTGACTAAACAAATAATCAAACACAGAACGTGGTTGACAAGGATGTACCCCTCCTATCTGGGCTCACAGCAGCATGCCCACTTCAGCTAGAGTTTGGTTAGAGCACAAGTGTCAAAAGTCAAAGTAAATGTATGGTGTAAGTGCAACACTAGCACATGATGCTACATAGCTGTTACATCATTTACTCCATTGTACCTAATGAGATAGATAGACTGTGTTGTTACAGAAAAAAACGTAAAAACCTAACAAGAGCCCACCACAAACTTGATTCAACCAGCGTCAGCTGATCGTAATAAAAGTACACTGGTCTAATGGTTACTCAGAGGAGTTACTTGTGTTGGAACGAAACTGTTTATTTATTTATTTTACTTTTATTTTTACTTATGACAACTCTAGGTTAGAGATAGATTCGGGGAATGATGTTGCATTAGTTATTGTTTGGCTTTAGGTGGCACGGGCCAAAAGTCTTCCCATTTCTCTAGCTGTCCTAGCTATATAACACATGATAAAATGATCCATGTCCCATCTTCAAAATATCTTCATAAGTCTGTACGCACAAGGTGACAATATAATACGATTTAATAGTTAGATAAGTAAATCAATGAATCAATAAGTAGGTTAGAATTGGAGTTTGCAGTTGGTTACAGCAAAGGTCACAGCTGCTAAACTAAAAAGAGGAACTTGACAGCACCAGTCTTTCAAAACATGTGGAACACTCAACATGTTTTTAACAGATACAAGACAGTTGGTTAATCTAATATGACACACTTTGTGTCAGGACCTCAGAAACAAGCACAACAAATGATGAAAATCACACTGAAGAAATCCTTTGGTGATGGCCCACATTTCTCTGTAATCCCTGATAGACACTTTCTCTCCAAATCTCCTCCAGCAACACGTGGACAGATGCTCCCTCCAAAACAAAGATTATTTGCACTGACAAATAGTGTCTCTCTCAGCCCAAAATGAACCCACAGAACTCCCATCAGTGTTGCCAGATTGGGCGGTTTCCCGCCCAATTGGGCTGCTTAGTATTGCCGTCTATGGGTAAAAATGTTAAGGCCATAGAATTTTAGGCCATAGAAATCAATAGAATTGGGCGGAATTTAGTACTTCCAGGCTGGTTTTGAGCATTTTTTGGGCTGGAAATCATCAGCCTCACCTGGCAATCCTGCCTCCCACTAGCAAGACCACAGTAGGGTGGGAGCTTACAGATGGCTCCCTGCCTCTGGTCAAACCCAAACCCAAACCCAAACTCATCATCTGTCAGGACAGAAGTAGTGCTGTAACAATATTGTATCGAACCGAGAAATCACGATACGCAAAGTCACAACACTGCATCATGGTGCAAGAAGGTAGTATCGTGATACTCCCTTTCAAAGTTCTGTTACCCTTCAGTTCAGAAAACAACCACATGATATGATGTGATAGTGCTTCCAAGCCTGAAATCATCAAACTTTTAAAAATGAATAGTTGTCTCTTGTAACCTGTTCTACTCTTAAACTATCATAGTTTTGATATATACATGTATGTTTAATGCTGGTAAATGTGAAAAAAGAATAACAAATCATTTAAAAGGATACATTTTTAAAATTGTAATAATATAGCCTTAACAGAGACTACCCTGCTGCCCACACAGTTTTCAAAAAATGGACTGTTGATATTTCAGAGTAAACTTATATAAAACCTGACAGATTTTACAACACTGAGGAGTCAAAAGTCTCCAGTAAAATTCTGCAGGTGCACAGTGTAAATTCAACTCTATATTATAACCCCTTATTATATGGTTGTGACGTCATCTGTCGAATGCTCCATTCATTTCAACGGGGCCCCCCAACGTTCGGACGTCTGTTATTTTTCGATAACGGACGGGTTGGTCTATAACAGACCGCTGTCAATGGCAATAAGACTTTTCACTGCTAAAGCGACTTTTCATCAAGACTCTAATCAGCTGCTGTGATAGACAGCACCCGTTGTCCTGGCTACCGCTGTCAATGGCAACAAGACGTTCACTGCTAAAGCCACTGGCTTGTAGCCTATACAAGTCAGTGGCTAAAGCGAATGTTTCATATCACTCCGCAGGGGGTCCGGTCTTTTGTCACTCTAATCAGCTGCTGTGATAGACAACACCTGTTGTCCTGGCTAGCCTACCTAGCTGTTGCCTAGCTGTGTTCCACAACGGCACTGTTTTGTTTTGCGCAGCAACAATCTTAACATTAAATAGGTCTAAAGAAATTACCCCGCATGTGTGAATCATTTAAGTATATCCATATAATAAGCGGGTTAACTTTCGGCGAGTCGGTCGCTTTGTGGAATAGCAGCACTTCAGAGAGAACAAGACCCCTCCGCTCCGCGTCGGGGTCTAAAGATTCTCTCTGTCGTGCTGCTATTCCACGGTAGCGACCTTCTCGCCGAACGTTAACCCTTACTTAATGCACGCTGTACCTCCAGTGGCACGCTGTAACAGTCATTGAAAAGTTAACTACCATAGTACTACAATACTATGACATAACACAGGGCCTTAGTAATGCACTACGACTTGGTCATTGCCATTCTGGTAACAGCAAATTTATAACGCTGTGATATTAACACTGGTGTTTTTACTGTGCAGAAAATCATATCAGCATCAGGCTGGGTAAAGCAGTGAGCCTGCCTTGGTGTGACCACTTCTGCCAAGCAATTTGGCCAAAACTTGTGGGCATCAGTCATTCTAATCTGCCGCGAGCTGGAAAGCTTCTCGAATGTAATCTTAGAGAATTGCTTGGAGGAAAGCTTGAGAAGACAACACTAGAGAGTCAATTGAACATCTTCTGGACGTATTTGGCCCAGAATACTCTCTTAGTGTGTAAAACTGTGCATCTAGTTTTGCCCAAGAGTGAAAATAGTTTTCATGTCTTATCGGTGCTACCCCCCTCCCCCACCCACAAAAAAACAATAAAAAAAACAAAATGAACATGCAAACATAATAAACACAAGCAGATCTAAATCATGGCATGATTATTTGGTGATGTCTCGTAATACCACACGTCTCAAATGGCATAGTGTGGTTGTACTGTAGTATGTGTTTTCTACTTAAATAGAAGACCTTTTTCAAATGTGGGTTTTTGGCCAGCATTAACCCTATTCTCTTCCTGGTTCTACACACCAGCTGCGAATTTGATACCAGTGCTACGCACCTGTGTGCCCTTGTCTACTTTCACCCCTGGGTTTAGTACTTTCAAATTTTACAAGACAAAAATAACACAACACTTCCAGGCATCTGCAGTAACAGAATGTTCAGTATCATATTCAGTTCCATGCAACCTATATAACATACACCCTCTTCACTGCTTACGGTCACAGAAATGTTCACCAGGACCATCTGAAACATTTATCTGTTACTGTACAAAAAAGATATGAAGACAGATTCTTCAGAAAGCAGAAGAGTGCATCATGCACAGCGGTTGGTTCTCCAGAATGTGTGGGAGTAATGTGAAAAGACATTTATGGCTACATGTAAAAGCAGCAAAACATCGCTTTGTAATACCTGGTCGATCATTTCAGTCGGTTTTGGGATCTGCACTGATCTGAACTCAGCAAATATAATTTAACAACATGCCCACCTCATCTTTTTGACAGGCAACAGGTATGCACTTGACGCTGAAGCTGCATATTTTATTTACACGGCACATCACACTGAAACTATTATGCTTACACAACCTCCATCGATATGTAAGTGACTCACTCGCCATCACTGCATTACCATTCCGCCGCTGCCATGCATGCAGCCCAATCAATACATGACCCCAGACGAGGAATTAGCCATTCCTGTGTTTACTGTTTACTGAGAGCCTGTGGGGCTGCCTTATCGTGAAGCGACTGATTGAGTAGCCAGCTGCGTCCATGTAGTCAGGCCCGCTGACAGCTTTTGCCAGGCCCAGGACAAAATGATCTGAAAAAGACCCCCCATCACCAATTCTGCCCCACCCCTGTCCGCGAGCCTTCATGTGGCCTCTCTGCAGCTGCGCCTGTCTCTCTCTGTCTCTCAGTCTCTGTCTGTCTGTCTGTCTCTCTCTGTCTCTCTCCGTCTCTGTCTCTGTCTCTGTCTCTGTCTCTCTCTCTCTCTCTCTGTCTCTCTCTCTCTCTCTCTCTCTCTCTCTCTCTCTCTCTCTCTCTCTCTCTCTCTCTCTCTCTCCCTTCATCCTGATCCTCCGGAGCATCTCCATCCATGTCCTCACGATACCCTGCCTTCACCTCCGCGTCTTGGCAGCAGGCCAGCTGCTGTCCGTCTCTCTCTCTCTCTCTCTCTCTCTCTCTCTCTCTCTCTCTCTCTCTCTCTCTCTCTCTCTCTCTCTCTCTCTCTCCCTTCATCCTGATCCTCCTGGGGCCAGATGTCCTGTGTTGCTCCATAGATCTCCAGCAGGAGAAGTCAGTGGGCATAATAGGCAAGGCTGGCTCCTACTCTTCTGTGCTTTCTCCTTTCTTTGCTTTATCTTGCTTCCCTGCACTCTGACTGGGATTCTGTTTCACTCACACAAGATAAAGTGAAATAACATGGGATGGGCTGTCGGATCTGCCACTGAGTCCGCTTGTACACAGCATGGCATCCAAAAGAGGCTTTTTTATCCAGACATACAAGTGAGGCAATACTCACTCCACAGAGTCACAGGGAATAGAATACAGTAGCAGCAGGAGTATTCTCAGCTGAGAAAATAAAGACATAAAGAAGTGGGCTACAGAAATGTAAGTAAATGCAACATTGTGATACTGAAGCATGTCAGACAGAAGATGGCCTTGATAGCGATGAGAGAATAACGCGTTTTCTCTGTGGTAGCAGTAGCTATCTTTCATTGTGAAGCCACAGAGGAGAACAGTTACAGCTGAGATAGGAACTGTAAGGTGATTATTATTCAAGAAAAAATAGATGATAAATGGGGGCTATGGTGGAAATTCTACCAGGTAGATTCTATTTGTTTCAACCAACAGTACTCGTTCTAGTCACCCTTGGGTTCCTGTCTGTAAAGAGGGCGGGTTATGTCCATCTCTGACAGGAGGATATGGGCTCCTTCCACAGACTTCATTGCAAAGATGGGAGCATCAAAGAGATCATCTTGTGACATGTCAACTCCCTTCATGTTAAGCTGTAATGTTAATAAAAGTCAATAGATTTATGGTAGAATGTTAACAGCAAACACCTTCTTTCCTTCAACAGGAGTTAATTTAGTACAGAGAAGTGGAAATGAAAAATCCCTGCACTAATCAGTGCATAATCAACTGCGCTAATCAGTGAGAATGTGGTACTCTTTACAAACACATTTCCTCCAATTAAGATAATTACAGTTCATGACAAATAAAATCAAAATGCAGTACAGACCTAGAAATAAATAGTATTCTTATCCTGGGAAATAAGGTGTTGTCTTACTTCTCAGGGTTTGTAACTGTATTACAAGTTAAGTGGTTTAAAATGTGAAAGTTCACTATACTTCAGAAGAATGCCTCGAGTTATTGAGTTGAGCTAGCTAACATACAAACTTAAGGCAGCAGGGCAACTTACCTTTTTACGTTTAACTGACTGGCAATGTTTTACAGTGCATGTGGTGACATGGCCTGATTGGCTGTCTGGAAAAAAACACACACATCTAACAAAGCCACAGCTCCCTAGACCACAAGTAAGGGTCAATGCACGGAGACCCAAAGGTCAAATCAACCGCAAGTGTGAGTGACTTGAAATCAGTGTGAGCGACAAAGGGTCACAACCAGGGGTCAATAGGGCATGACAAGAGAGCTATATTTGGTTGGTTGAAAACCCAACACTTCCTCAGTTCATTGCACGGGAGGCCAAATGTCAGTGGCCACCCAAGATGCCACCGCAGACGAAATCTTGAATAATCTTATTGCACATAGTCCTGCATTCATACAAAATATGAAATATTATTTGTTTTTTATTCGTACATACTTTTATTTTTATTTTTATTTTTACTTTTTTAAACTTTTATTCTCTGTTGTCCAACACCGTTATGATTATGTTATGATTTTGTCCAATAGATAAAGACAGAAATGTGTTTGTTTTGCAGGTTGTGCAATTGTCCAGGAAAAACTGACAGTAATCTGTGCCCTTGAAATAGCCTTTGCCACACTTTGGCCACCAGAAGGAAGACTGTAGCTCTGCCACTAGATCCCAGCAGTCAGAAGGACATTGTAACACCACTGAACAGCAGGTAGTTAATACCAGCCTAAAACAAGTCAATTCCTTCTTCATTCAATTTAATGTTTCAACCAATAAAACACAAGCAACTGTAAGGAAGGCAATTGTAAGGAAGTAGCATTTTTTTTAAAGCCCACCAAAACAATATAATGCGCAGTGTTAGTTTTGCCAACAAATTTTGATATAGTTTTATGACAGTCTGGGTGGAGTTCATGTTGCAGTGTGAAAACCAGCAGCAATAAAGAACTGATTGTGTATCTCAGGATAGGGATTTCACTATTAGCCCACACCATTTTATACCTTATGCTAGGCTAGGGACATTAATTGGAAA
>NC_085862.1:47642679-47665179 GCF_034702125.1 Engraulis encrasicolus | reverse complement strand
TGTAAATCGCTTTGGTTATAAAGCGTCTGCCAAATACAATCTAACGTAATGTAATGTCTGCCATCAATCGAGAGTGAATATAGACCAGTGATTCTCAAGTGTGGTCCGGGGACCACTGGTGGTCTGCAACAGAGCTCAGGTGGTCCGTAAGGGAATTCTGCTTTTCGTTGACAAGTTAGCAGTAGGCTATATCTGTAACATTATTACAAAGCTAAACATAGCTGAACTCACATTCTTACCACAATAAGGCTTATAGTGCAGTGTTAATTTCGTCAACCACGACGATGACGAAAATATTTCGTCAACGCCCCTTTTTCCCTTGACGATGACGAGATGATGAAGCACTAAAAATTGCCTCCAGCAAATAAAAATATGACGAAAATAAAAAAATATTTTCGTCAAGGAGACTAACACGAGACGAAATTTACAAGCCATGGACGAATGGACATTAAAAAATAGAATTATTTATAATTAATTTGTAATTTGTAATTGTAATATAGGCCTAAGTGTCTTGAACTTCATAGGTGATTGCGCGCTCACGCTGTGTTGCCTGGCTTGTCTCTGCTGGCAACCAGTGCATGGCGCGGCTCAGTCAGTAGTTCTGTAGCCTAGTAGTTCAGTGAGTCCATTTAAGTTGAGTTTAGGTCCTAAAACATTCCCAGAGAAAGAGAAAAAATAACCGACGTTGAGTGAAGTGTTAATTTTGAAACATGTTCAACAGCCCTCTTGTCCATGACGGAGACATGTGTTTCTGCAGTAGGTAATGACAGTCGCGCCAATCCTCCTCTGACACTGTCATTCTAAACCTCCTCGAGCTTACACTATACTCCTTTTCACTTAGGCTGTCTTAGCCCGGCGTTCGTTTTCTGTTCTTTTTTTGTAATGTTTGCTATATTTGTTGTTTAACCATATGAGTAGGCAGTTCGCAAGCAAATCATGAAGGTTGGATTTGTGAATTTATCAGTCACCGAGGGAGCGCGCGCCAGCAGGGGGAAAGTTGGCCTGTCTAAAGTAGACTAGGAGTAGGCTAGTAAACAGAGGCACGGCTACTGTAGCCCAGTTTTGAAAAGAATCAATGGATGGGCGATCGTTAGGAGTTTTAAACTGTTGAGATTTGAAACTTGTTCTCGTCGAGAGCAACGCTAAAAGACCCAAGGAAGTCGACAGCATTTCCATGCGTCTCTGCAGCGTCTTCCTAAGTTCCAAAAAATCTTTTCAGGTCATGCTTATCGACACCCCCGACAAACAAAACAGCATTAGTGTTTAAATATTTGTATGTGCGTGTCCTTTCTATCGTCCAGTCTGCATACCCCTGCCTAACTATTTTTCCTCGGACTTTTGCAGGGCATACGAAGTGTGCTCGCGCAATCTATTTAAGCCTATTCCACGCATGCCGCACGAGTCATTATCGTTCTCTGCTCGCATTGCCAATTGAAAACAAAAACCGCTAACTTGCATAGTCTAACATCAGCAGTATTTTATCTGACTCGTGGTCATCGGGAAGCCACTATCAGGGAGACTTATTGAACTTCATGCAGACTTGGGATGACTGGTCTTCCCACTGCCGGCAATCTGCAGGCTTTAAGTCACGCGGTCAGGTTAAGAAGAGCATGTAGCTTCCTCCGTGATCAAACTCAAAATCAAATATAATATGCAGCAGCTTCTAATGCACGAGAGAGAGAGAGAGAGAGAGAGAGAGAGAGAGAGAGAGAGAGAGAGAGAGAGAGAGAGAGAGAGAGAGAGAGAGATAGAGAGAGATAGAGAGAGAAGCCTGCACCTGCAAGTGTGTCTGTGTGTGTGTGTGTGTGTGTGTGTGTGTGTGTGTGTGTGTGTGTGTGTGTGTGTGTGTGTGTGTGTGTGTGTGTGTGTGTGTGTGTGTGTGTGTGTGTGTGTGTGTGTGTGTGTGTGTGTGTGTGTGTGTGTGATGCTCTTTTGCTCTATGATGTTGAAATGACTGATTTGGGTTTTGGTGGAAAATTACCAAGTAACAAGGGGAATATTTGCTGCAATCTAAGTAATACTTTGTGAAATAACAATAACCATAGTAGGTTATTTATTTTACACCACAATATTGACTAAAATGACAAAAATTTGAAATGTTGACTAAAATTTGACTATGACTAAAATAGATTTTCGTCATTTTGACTAAGACTAAGACTAAATTGGGAAGGCAATGACTAAAATATGACTAAGACTAAAATTGATTTTCGTCATTGTGACTAAGACTAAGACTAAATAAAAAAAAGCTGACGAAATTAACACTGTTGTAGTGTGAATAAAAAGTACAGTAGCAGTGTCAAATTAGCACTTGTCAACTGTCATTTCAGTTGACTGGTGGTCCCTGAACAATTTTGGGGGGATAAAGTGGTCCTCAGTCTGAAAAGTTTGAGAATCACTGATATAGACAAACAGAGGCATCTTTCTTCATGCCCATTTCTGCCTGAAGGGCTGTATGTTCCCGCTGTCACCATATGATGACTGGTGGATACTACATTTCAATGTCACACAAGCCAGCTGGAACTTCATGGTGGCAATAGTCACACTGTGGCCTACTGTAGAGGAGACCCCTATGGGGACAGAGTTTATGGTTAGCACACTACTGCTAGACAGTACTTAAGTCCATGTATAAGTACTGTCTATGTCTATACTGTCTATGTCCTTACCTAGATTTAGTCTATGTCTGTATGGGAAAGCAAGAAATGTAATTTCAAATTCTTTGTATGACCAGTGCATGTAAAGAAATTGACAATAAAACCTACTTGACTACTTGACTTGACTTGACTGCTCAGGGCTATACTCCATTATTCTGCGGTTGATCACTTGACTGTCCAAGCTAATATTAGATGACATATTAAAAGGGTACACAACGATTTACAACCATTACCCTAGCACTGGTATGCAAAAATAGAGACCAATGAGCACAAAGAAATACCGAAATAGAAATCAGAGTAGTAAAGCCCTGCTTTAGAGCAGTGTTTCCCAACCAGGGGTACGTGTACCACTAGGGGTACGCGAGCACACCTCAGGGGGTACGCGGAAAAATGTGATAATGACAATTGAATACAGTAGTCATACTGGGATAAAGGAATATATATAGAGAACATAGGATAGGGGGTACTCAAGGTACAACAAAAAGGCTTAGGGGGTACACGAGTCAAAAAAGGTTGGGAAACACTGCTTTAGAGAATACCTTGTATTCTGCGGTTGATCACTTGCGGTTGATCACTTGACTGTCCAAGCTAATATTAGGTGACATACTGTATTAAAAAGGCACACAACGTACCGTTACCCTATCACTGGTATGCAAAAATAGAGACCAACAAGCACAAAGAAATACCAAAATAGAAATCAGAGTAGTACAGTAGAACCCTGCTTTAGAGGATGCCATGTATTGCCTGGCCTCTGCTAACAACACAAGTGATTTAATTAATTAGCCGATGTACCTGTCTGATCTTGACCTGAGCATGATGCATACTGCATGGGTCTGGATGTGCGGCACTGTTCAGACAGCGAGAGACGTGCTTTCAAGGGACAGCAGAAGGTAACATCACTCTCGCTAACTAAATTCATTACGTAATGGCGGCGGGGCACACAGGGGTGAGGGTGGCCGAGGTCGGATGTCCTCACATAACATACACCTCATACTCTCGTGCAGATTGCCAGTGTGACTCATCCATCTTGGTCGCAGGCTGCGCCAACAACCAAGGGCCCAGAATCAATGCCTGTATTGAGCTCAAGGTGCAGTTTTCCCATGGCGATGGCATCAACCCCTAGACACCATTCATAAGCCATTCAAACAAAAAGCTCTATATGGCTTACTGCAGGACTCTACAGTCTAACAGTTCAACAGTCAGAAGAACTGTATCATTCATCAGATACCAATCTTTTCACTTATGGAAAATGTTATCAACCATGTCTGTCAGAATGTCTCTGCCCTGCTTAGCTTCCCCATCTAAAAAGTTGATTGGTGTTTCTACAGCTACAGCATACATGTTATAACACATCTCCACTGCTTAAAATAATTGTCAACAAGGACTCAAGAACAGGGCATCATCAGAACAACTTTCTAACCTGAGGTTGGACTGTAAAGCTAACTAGGGTTCATTAACCCATTTTAGCCCGATGACTCGTATACAGTATGTTGTTTGACCTTTGGTGCCTGGAGACACATATACGCTGCGTTCAGGCTCTTGAGATTTTAGTTTTTTTAAATAAAAATATGGGTATGTTAAATCTGAATGAACACACTCAAATGCAAGATGAGGGTCTTAGGGTTTAAATGCAACTATTTCATGTTTTATGTGCATCAGAGGCTAAGACGTTTAGGTTTTTGTAGGCCGAGGGCAACTTTCCCAACAAGGGTTAGGCATTCAGCAGGCATTTTTTGCAGGTGCTTTCAGTATCAATGGGTTAACTTGATTTATGTCTCTGTACCAAATTCTATGCACCCCCTCTTAGGCCCATTAAATCAACATCTCCCCATGTGCATCCACTGATAGATGCAATAAGAAATTGTAAACGAAAATGTTTCAAGGTAGGGTGGGCTCTATTTTTAGCCTTTAAAAGGTTTTGTTGAGGAGAGAATAGGATAGCCCTGTTTCCCCTCTAAAAATCCACTTGAGGTATTGACGGGAAAACCTTGGGACTATACATGGGTTCTACATTTTTGTTTTCTCCTGACCGCGAGAAACTAGCTGCGCACCACAACTCAACCTCTCATTACCTCACGTGGTTGGTTGCCAGTGTATTGCCCCTCCACACTGTGTTTATAAACCAAAAAAATCCATCCATCGAGACAAAGCCTTTGGGAGTCACCCCTATCACAGTGGAGGAAAACACTTGGCCAGTCCAAGCTACTTTCATTTACCAATCTACAGTAAATAGAGGCTGTGCCGCCCATGCTGCTGAAGCCATTAAGGCATTACCCAAACTTTACACCAGACTCTGCAGAGAAGCATGAAGCTATTACTCTGTGGAGTTGGGCTGACTGCATCCAGAGAGACACTTGTGGCAGAGCGAGCTCACATTTCCACTTGGTTACCCACCTCCCCACCTCCTGGGGGACTGCAGAAAGCACCAGCTGGGGTTGTTTCCTGTTTACGGGGGTCACAAGGTGTCCTCTAGTGTCTTGGAATCTGCTAGTGACATAATGTGAAATAAATAACCCCTTAGATTTACTACAGTAAGACCTTTCAAGATCAGCTGTGATTCATGCATGACAGATACCACGGAAAACCTCCAAGAATGCAGAGAAATGCTCACACTGGGAAAAGAAATAAGACAATGTCCACGTTTTTTCTACTGTACTACGTACAACACTGACCTTAAATGCATTTCCTTCGAGAACCATATCACAACATCACCGTCTAGCTTCTTGTTTCTCAACGGGGGCATTACAGCCCCCCAGGGGGCATTGAGGAGCACTTAGGGGGCATTGAGAAGGATACAACTGAGTGGGGCAGGGCTAAGTTACCATTGGGGGGCATTAGTCTATTTTATTTTTCAATACTAAGGGGGGCGTTGGCAGGCTTATGATGAGGTCAAGGGGGCGTTGTGATGCTTAGGATGAGGTCAAGGGGG
The DNA here is from genome assembly GCF_034702125.1 of Engraulis encrasicolus. NCBI lineage: Eukaryota > Metazoa > Chordata > Actinopteri > Clupeiformes > Engraulidae > Engraulis > Engraulis encrasicolus. The sequence continues at coordinate 47,659,599 of NC_085862.1, read as the reverse complement.
TGTTTGTTCAAAAAAGGTTGAGAACCGCTGGTCTAGCTACTGTAACTAGTCAGGCCACGAAATGGCCACGCTGAAAAAAAAGCCTACTTATCAAACGTGTTCTCTGCAGCAGTTTATGTACACCACAATATTGACCTCAAATGCCCCATTAATATTCACAGTGAGGTTTCAGCTAGACACCATTTCGATTCTTGGAAGTAGAATACAGGACAGACATTATTTATGGTAAGTCAACGATGCTCCTCTATGAAACGCTGATTGGAACTAGACCGTCCTTTGCCTTTCTAGGAAAATCAAATCGCATCCTTTCCACACCTAATTGAACGGCCGTAAATGTACTGTGTCATCTGGGAAAGATATTAAAGTAACATTGATTGAGGTTTATGGTTTATGTCAGCATATTACTTTTTGAAGCACAGCTTTGCTGTATACAGTAGAAGCAGCCACGGCTTAATACAGTTTGACACAGACACGCATAAGTGTCTCTGAAATACAAGACTGAATCCATCTCCAGTGTATGAATCTATAGAGAAGACTGTGCTACTGCTGTCACAGGATGCTGTAGGTGTTTTTCATAAGCTATGATTTTTAGCAGAACATGACAAATGACAAAATTGTCTTTTCATCTCAGGATTGTCATCTCCTGTCAGGATTGCCATCTCATATAACAGGGAACAAACATACCAATAAAAAGATGCTTCTGTATTGTAATAGACGTGACACAGCAATAAGTGTCAACTAGATCAAAAACATGGAACTGGGATGATGTAAATTAGTTTTGTTTTCTCCTTACCCGGCGAAAGAGCTTAAATGACTGCATGCACATGCTAAATGAATGCACAATAGACTTTGATAGGTTTGTTGTTTCATGTGCTAATACTTCATACGCAAATCTGCATGCACACCATGTGCATCCACATCCACTTCACTCATACAGGGATGATATACAGTACCTCAATTAGGTTTTTCAATGTCTCCCTAAAATGATGCAAGTGCCAAGTGTTGAGGCTACATACAGTAAACAGTAAAAAAAAAAAATGGGTGTATTGTAACGTTTCAGAGTAAACGACACGAGTATTTTCAGCTCTGTGGAGAGTCAGTGGAGTCAATAGTCAGTGTAAAATTCTGCAGGTCAGTGTAGTCAATAGTCAGGGTAAAATTCTGTAATTTCAACTCTATAGCCCCTAATATTTACACAATATTGAGTAGAATTACAGTTATTGAGTAGAGTTAAGTTAGCCTGAGTATCATCCTCCGTAGTGACCGCGCTGGCTCAATACTTTCGCTTGCTGACCACGGAGTCTGACCCTGCAGCCACCCCCGGCAGTTGGAATTCAGATATTCGTTCAGTATCTGAATAGCCAATAGGCTCGCTGATAGTCTAAGCCCCTCCCCAAGCCCTCTTACATATTCAACTGAAATACAACAACTTGATGATGGCGATGTGATGTCTGTAACCAGGACATTTGATAGTGCTTGGTGTAAACTGGGACATTGCCGTCCGCCAAGACCTTTGACGGGCTTTCGGCACTGACACTGCGCAGCTCTTGGGCAGTCACACTGGGCGTTTCTCTTCTGTTCACTTTAATGGTTTTAGTTGACAGTTAATATCTTCATAACAAGGTTGGAACAAGCGCAGCCCCATTTCAGTGTTACTTTTTTTGCTGTCACACTCGACGCATATACACAGACACAAACTGGGAAGGAGAGAGGGTGGGGGCTGCTCCGTGGGCTGTGCATTTGGCGCATATTAAACAACGCAACTAGTAGTTTCCCAATAAAATTTGAATCATAATGCCGTGGATCCAATACTATAATATCATATAATATTGTCCTTAAGTCTGAGCGATGCATTGATTATTTGTTTAGGGTACGTTTTCTGCCAGCTAAATGCAAGGGGGAAGGGGGCTATATTAGCAAACAAGACGATTGCACAGTTAGCCTGCTAATTTTAAATATGATCACCTGGAGCTAATAGCCTTCACATGGCTTAATCCATCCCTGTTATCAGTCCGCTTGAGGTTTTTGCTTCGGGAAAGTGAAAAAATGAGGTCCTAATTAATCTTCAGATGGTGTCGGACCCTGACGGTGCCATAGGCACACGTTGTATGTCTCCCTGAAATCGTAGGTTTTTGACGGACCTCGACAAGTTCTACACTCCTTAGTTACCGTTGCTGAGCTCGGATTGGTTGGCGGCCGTTTGTGGGAGGGGTTTTGCGAAAGGCTAATTCCCTCATTAAGTGAGATAATTTCCAACTGCCGGGGGTGGCTGCAGGGTCAGACTCCGTGGTCAGCAAGCGAAAGTATTGAGCCAGCGCGGTCACTACGGAGGATGATACTCAGGCTAGAGTTAAGTTACACTGACCAAAGACTAAAATTAATTCTATAACTATTTCTGAATGGGACCAGATGTTATCCGAAGCTGAGTTAATTCATTCATGTCAACTCTTTAAGAGTTACTGTGTGCAGGGCCTATCGTTTGCTATTCTTGTGTTCAATGCCATGACATTTCCCCAAACTGCTGAAGTGGGAGTTTTGATCCAGTCCGTAGTTGAAGGCATGCTAATGTACGTAGTTGGTGGCACATAACACATTTCCCTTACTTCGCAAAAAAAAGTAAAAACTCTGTTCGACTCTGTTCTAGGACATACCTGAAACTGACACACAATACTGTTGTCTCAGCAGAGTGCAAAAAGTAGCAAGCAGCCCCCCATGCGATAACACTTCAATCACGGTGATAGTCATTTTTTCCATGGAAAGTAGCAAAACCAACTAGCACTTTATACTGTATGAGCAGTACAGTAGAGAAGAATGTCTGTGTGGTGAAGGGATCATACAAATGACCATGTCACGATGCAAGCACTCTCTCATGCAAAGACATGCCTTGCTTTAGTCGCCAACGTCATGGAAGTGAACAACACAAAGTTGCACTTACTTTCCTCCATGCTGGCAAATCCGTTTCCGGGACCTGTGTACACACATAAAGCTCAGAATATTCACCAGCGCGAAAGGAAGCCATATACACTGAATTTGAATATCTTACAGTACTACGTATATAGCCACAAATCCAAATGGATACGTATCTACAACAAGGTTAATCCCATGCGTCAAATTGCGGTCAATCTAATCATTCTTCTAATCTGCGGCTCTACATCTATCCTCTCAATGACATAAACCAGATGGGGGGTTGGAATAAAAGGCTACTTGCTGATCACTAACTTGCTCTTGCCTTTTTCCCATCCAAGCACCTGTTTTCTTACAGATATTTTTGCGTCTTTTTCAACTTGATTGATGACAGGATAGTGGACAGGAGCCGAAGGGGGAGAGAGATTGGGAGGGGTCTGCAAATGACCCGGGCTGGGCCGGGAATCGAACCTGGGTCGGCCGCATGACAGACGAGAGCCCTACCATTAGGCCACGTCAGGGTCTCAAACACCTGTTTTCAAAGTAAGACGAAAAAGTAGGACATCACCGTGTAGTTCTACAGGTCTGCAACTCATATGCGACTTGGTGACTTACTCGCCTCTTTTCTCCCCTCTACCATACTGCACAATAAATAATAGACACAAGAACACCTGCTTTCGAGGTGAGACAGTAAAAAGTAGGGCATCACTGTGCTGTGTGCCTTACTTTTACAGGTCAACAACCTACAGTGGATTCGAAAAAACAAAGACCTATCTTCAAAAGCGAGGATGTTTTGCTCAGAATGGAGTGTCTAGACAGCTCTCAATCCAAACGTGGATAACTCAAAACAAGGTCATTTGATCCAGAAAGCAGGTTAGCCTTTTCCTCTATGTAAAGCCTCAGTTGTGAGAGCCCTAATATTTGTTTTGGTCACCGTAAATGACACGTAATGCTGTACATTTCACAAAGCAGGATCAATTTCACATCTTGTACTCTACAAGTGTTAAATGAACACTGTATGTTGCACTGTGAGTTCAATTATTACTCTGAATCAAATGGGATTTACTCGGTCAGTATAGAATCAGGACAAGAAAAAGCAGAGATACAAATGTAATATAATTGCCATTCTCCAATAAGTGTGCCTCTAAATCCTCTAATCCTCTAACATTTGTAAACATAATTACTCATGAATTACTTAACTAATTAATTACATAATTACTTGTGAAACAGACTGTTTCAACGCCTGATGCAAATCTGATGTTTCTGGAAGTTGGGTGGTGCACCTCACCATGAATGATGCCATTACCATTTACTATGACAGTGTCTGAATGACAGGCAACTTCAATGCAGTCTTCACTGGCCATCAATGTCTCTAGAGCAATGAAAAGGAGAAGCTAGCCTTGGTGTTCATGCTGCCTTTGATGTGTACTCGATACAAACTATTCGGCAGCCTTGAAACCTTAGTAGAAATGGATTAGGGATGGACAGCAAGACATACTATCCCTGTTTAATAACGTGATAATAGGAGTACATACAAAAGCGTGCTCGCTCTCTCTCTCTCTCTCTCTCTCTCTCTCTCTCTCTCTCTCTCTCTCTCTCTCTCTCTCTCTCTCTCTCTCTCTGTTTAGTGGGCTGGTTTGAGCATGAGGCAAGACAACAACCTTTGCAAGCAATCATCAAAGGTGGATCAAGAGAAACATGGATGCAACATGGCAGATCCAAGTGAGAGGAACTCATGACAGTCCAATTTGAAGAGCTAATGACATCGGGTCTGCTGTGGCTGTTGCTACCACTCCTTCAGCTGCTACCAACCCAGGCGCCGACAATTTCCAATCAGGGCACACCAGTGTAATTTCTCTGTGCTGTCAAAACAACAAAACAGAGCTAAACATGCAAGAGGAGAGAAACAAGTGTTAGTCATCATTGTGTGTGTGTGTGTGTGTGTGTGTGTGTGTGTGTGTGTGTGTGTGTGTGTGTGTGTGTGTGTGTGTGTGTGTGTGTGTGTGTGTGTGTGTGTGTGTGTGTGTGTGTGTGTGTGTGTGTGTGTGTGTGTGTGTGCTGCATGAGTGGTGAGATGAGGATATTCCTTCAGCAATTTCTGTTTTCCTGAATCTAACCTGGCTTGGTGAACACTGTCAAGTCAAGTCAAGTGGGTTTTATTGTCAATTTCTTTACATGCACTGGTCATACAAAGAATTTGAAATTACATTTCTTGCTTTCCCATACAGACATAGACTAATCTAGGTGAGGACATAGACAGTATAGACATAGACAGTACTTATACATGGACTTAAGACAGTATGGACATAGACAGTGCGTATACAGACATTTAAAGTGCAAGACTGGACAACAGAAGACTTGTAGAGAACATACATTAAGAGGTAATTGGGGTTTTTTTTTTTTTTTTTTGCTTTTCCCAAAGAGTCCTTTATAGCGTTCTGACATAGTAGTAGTAGCATTTTGTAATGTACTGCACAGGACATTCAGGTGGAATTCACAGCCATCTGCACAGGAAGCTATTACCAGCTGCCACAGCACATAGCTGCAGAAGCCCAATACTACTTCTCTCCCATGCAGTGTTGCCAGATTGGGTGGTTTCCCACATAAATTGGGCTGCTTAGGATGACCGTCTGTGTGGGTTACAAAAAAAAAAAGGCTAAAATGGTATTTGGGAAATCAATAGAGTTTAGTTGAAATTGGGCGGGATTTGGTGCTTCCAGGCAGGTTTTGAGCATTTTTTGGGGCTGGAAATCATCCGTCACATCAGTCAACCCTGCTCCCAGGAGCAATATCCTCATGTTTGTGTTAAAGGTTTTCAGCATCCAGGTGATAAGATATATGGTCCATACAGTATACTGTACTGTAAAGGACCATATATCTTATCACCTGGCTGCTGAAAACCTTTGGCACAGCACAACAAAATAAAAGTGCATTCCGAGGGCACAGCACACTGTGTTGGCTCTGGCTTTGTAGGTGCCAGTGATCTAACCAACAAGTGACATTAACTAATTCAATTTGGACATTATCGCCAGTTAGCGTAATTGTGATCCTCGCTGGATTAAGAGCTCAACATCCGTTCGTTAACTTCATTTGTTAAGAAATGTTGTTAGGTGGAGGGAAAGAATGGTAATTGACAAACATGGCATGGAGATTTAAACACGCACAAGACTATCTAATCTGGTCACTAACTTCTGTGGTTGAAGCCTCCATTCAAGCATGCCTGACTTCAGCTCTACAGGGGAGTGGGGTGGGGGGGTGGAAGTGTGTGTGTGTGTGGGGGGGGGGGGGGGCGCAACATCAAGGCCTTGCTGCATTCAATGGGCAGTGTACCGTACGCTATGATGATGACGTCTTGTTTGTTAGGAGCAGGCAGGGGAGCCGACAGGGGGGAGCAAAGGGGGCCTTTGTCCCGGGCCCAGAGAGAGAGGGGGCCCAGAATTGGTTACTCATTATGTTGTATGCATTGGGTGGGGGGCCCTTTCAGATGACTTTTTCCTGGGCCCATCCAAAGCTGTCAGCGGCCCTGGGAGCAGGCTCTGGCTGTGAGGCTGCCTCTAATGCTTTGACCTTACCAGCATGAATGGAAGATGGAATGGAAAAAGGCACAATGTTCAGTGACTCACTCACTCTTGCCCTCTCTCTCTCTCACACACAAACACACGCACGCACACACGCACGCACGCACGCACACACACACACACACACACACACACACACACACACATCAGATGAACGTTGGGCCATTATGAAAATAGAGGCAAGAGAGATAAAGGATCAAGGATGACCAACCCTTGGTTGTACAGTATTCACATCACACACAAATGGTAAACCTTGTACGCAATGTACCATATGTGACCCACACACATAGATAGTGTAAAAAAAACGGAACAAGAGGCAACGTTCAGACTTACTCAATGGACTGAATCTACAGTATGGCCACTTGCAGACTAAACCAAAGAACCAAGGAGCAGTACAGTATGTCGCCCAGTAAATTAACCCTATAGATCTCCTTTAAAGGGGTATGCCACTATTTTGGGGCGTAGTACAGTTAAAATCGTTGGCCAGGGTTTATAAAGGTGGTAAAGTGTCTTATTTTTCATGTAAGCCGTTGTCTTGCTTTAAGACAAGTTAAAAGAGGGAGCATGTCGCTAAGCTAGTGAAAGTCAATGGATCCGTGTAGCATGCTTTACCACCTTTATAAACTCCAGCCAACGATTTTAACTTTATTAAGCCCCAAAATAGTGGCATACCCCTTTAACAATTTACAAATTGTAATAGCGAGTTCGCACAAACATACAGTATATGGATATTTTTGTAAACACGTCTATATAGGCATAGATTTATACATTCTAGCTCTCTGAAATAGATATTCATTTCTAAAACGTTTTCAAAAACGCACCTATATCACCATGGCGATCCACATGCCATGTAGGCAACATCAAAATATGTAAATGGGTAAAAGAAATATCCGTTTTTTAAAAACATTTGCATACGTGGCGTAACTACGGTGAAAGAGAACAAAGATCGTTACCATTCTGTAATAATCAGTTGAAGTCACTCTCTGCAGACCTATGTCAGTCAGTTGATCAGTTGGTCAGTTGTTGGACCGTTGGACAGGAAATTATTTGCTTTTTGGAGGGCTTAGACAAGTCATCATAGAATATTTTTGCACACTTCAATTTGACCGAAAAGCTCAGCTGACGAAGATCTGAAACACTGAAACATTGTGAGCAATAAAAAAAGCAAGTGCTGTGAGTGGTGTGCAGGATATTTATCCAAACCCTCTAGTAGTAGTGGGGCATGTTCCAGGTTCGCATCCCACCCTTACCAGTCCTCCATACGCCTCCATCCATGAATTAAGTGCCCTTAGTAGTTAAGGAGGTAGACGTACGCTTAGAGGGTTACAGGTTAGAATGCCACCCTTACCAGTCCTCCCTACACCTCCATGCATGACTGAAGGCCCCTTGGGCAAGGCACCTAACCCCATATTGCTCCAGGGACTGTAACCAATACCCTTTAAATGACTGTAAGTTACTTTGGATAAAAGCGTCAACTAAGTGTAATGTAATAATAAATAATAATAAGTTGATTGGATAAAAGCGTAATGTCATGTAATGTAAAAGTAGTGGACACATATCCTGCACATCACCCATTACACAGGTTTGCTGACCTCGCTCCAGCCTCCCTAACACTCAAAACTGACAGACTCACCGGCTACCTCTTCCACTCATCTCAATTATCACCTTTCATCTTACCTACAATGTCTCCAGTCTTTCACTCCCTCACACCAAGCAAAGCACTATGCAGCAAGCTAAAAGAGAGAAGATGGCATGTAGCCGGAGTTTAATAAAGGCTTTTTAAATTCAGTAAAGAGTGCCTCAAAAGTTGTTTTTTATCTTTTCATGGCACTATGCAACAAACTAAAGGGCGAGGGTTCTGCACAGAATAAAAAGACACCGAAAAACAAGTATGCACAATTGAAAAGAACACACAATCAATGAAAGGTGGGCTAAACCCACATGTCCTTGTGACAGGCTTCACAGTGGGTTTCTGCCTCTGAAAGAAGCTGTAGGCCTACTGTCATTATTCATAAACATGACATTTTAAACAGTCAGTGTCTCTCTCTCTCTCTCTCTCTCTCTCTCTCTCTCTCTCTCTCTCTCTCTCTCTCTCTCTCTCTCTCACTCTCACTCTGTCCCTCTCTCCCTCCCTTGGTGGATGTGTCTGAGAAGTCTGCTTCTTTTTGTCCTTGCTAGTGAAAGTCAAGCCTGAGCCTGAGTTATTCCTCCGCCTGCCCTGTGCCCATTGTCAGATGAAGGCCGCCAGATGGCAAAGCACTGCCAGCAGGAAGGTGAACGAGTGTGCATCTGGCAGGAGCTGCTCAGTCACGATGTGTGTGTGTGTGTGTGTGTGTGTGTGTGTGTGTGTGTGTGTGTGTGTGTGTGTGTGTGTGTGTGTGTGTGTGTGTGTGTGTGTGTGTGTGTGTGTGTGTGTGTGTGTGTGTGTGTGAGGCGGACTTTCCATTAGGCAAACCTAGGCAATTGCCTAGGGCCCGACCAAATCTGTCCTCCATAGGGGCCCCAGCTGTCACATCAATCACAGTAAAAACACAAAAAAGTAGGCTTGATATTAATTTGTCACTCACAGTACAGTATGTTAAGTAATGGAAAGTATATAAAATATATGGGCCTATAACAGTGCACCTGCGCACCCCCTTTTACATTTCAATGTGTTTCACGCACCCCCTAAGCAAATGTTGCACAGCCGCACATTTTGGGCAATTCTCATTTCCAATAGACCTGACGTTTTTTTTTGCCATCATTAATGGAACTTGTTGCATAACAATTCTAGGAGTTATACATGACACTTCAGTTGGATCCTTCCAGCATACAATTCACCAAAAAACAATTGCAAACTACGTAATGTTCCTTAATTTTTTTATAAAAACCCACATCTCAGCCATTGCTCTATTCAACTCGTGCACCCCCTTGTAGCAGGTCGCGCACCCCCAGGGGTTCACACACCCCAGTTTGGGAACCACTGCCCTATAAGACAACACTCTTAAATAGCACCAAACACAGAATTTTATGTCTATGTCTAATGACTTCTGAGGGCCTCATGCTTATATTTCGCCTAGGGCCCGAAAATGACAAGATCCGCCCCTGAGAAGGAGTGAGTGTGTTTGTGTCTGTGCATGTGTTTGTGTGTGTGTGTGTGTGTGTGTGTGTGTGTGTGTGCATACATGTGTGCGTGCGTGCTTGTGAGTGTGCATGTGCTTGTGAGTGTGCATGTGCATGTGTGTGTGCATGTATGTGTGTGTATGTGTGTGTGTGCACGCGTGTGTGTGTGGATTATAAACAAGTCTTTTGTGGAAAGCTGAACGGAAACCCAGGGTTGATTCTGTCTGATGCGACCTTGATTCAGTAAACCATTTCCTGCTTGACAGTGCTTGGGAACCCATTTTCTTCGTCCTTCATGCGTACTTCCTCCTTGCAAATGCTCTTTCTAACCATGCTGTATTTATGTTGTTTTCTCATTTGATCTGATTTTCTCTCACACTCGAATGTACACACTCTTCATATATACAGGTATAGTGCCTGCCTCTCCCTTACCTCTTTCTCTCTGTAAAATGCCAGCAGAAATATGTACATGTACAAACACATACACAAATGCATCCTCTTGCATTGTGATGCACCTGCACACCAGCATCCATGAATGATGCATGATGATAATACACAATCATCTCCCTCTCTCCCTGTTTCGCCATTACTTTACATGAAATTACATGTAAGTACGTAGTAGAAGCTTTTTTTCACTTACAAAAAGAGAACAAGGACAATATAGAAAGTATTGGAGGGGAAGTACATTGATATGCAAGCAGAGTATATACAATGTAAAATGCCAAGTGTTACTTCTTTGAGAGTCAATCTAACATCTTCTAGAGTCTATTTGGTCCCAGAGTACTCTCAAGTGTTAAAATAACAACCCTACATATTTACTGTAGTGTGTACAGTAGAAGATGACTGTATGAGTGCAAAAGAGAACATGGACAGCAATACATAAAGTTTCATGGGGAAAGTATGTTGATGAGCAATCACAACAAGCAGTGTTAATTCAACACCTAGAGAGTTGATTTACCATCTTTTTTACTGTGTACAGTAGAAGATGGCAGTACGAGTGCTAAGTGCCTTGGCTGAGAGTGTCAGCATCCCTGAACCTGCACTCCAGTGGCAGCTCTGGCCGATCTGGATGCTCCAGTAAGGGAGCTGACGTCAAAGGCGGCACTCAGGTGTGTTGTACCCACGAAGCAAAGCACACGGCTGCCAGAAGCCATGGCAGCCCGCAGCTGTGGACTTAGACACCAGGGGAGGAGGGGGAGAAGAGAGGGGTGATGAAGGAAGAAAGGGAGGAGAGGAGAGGAGAGGAGAGGAGAGGAGAGGAGAGGAGATGAGAGGAGAGGAGAGGAGAGGAGAGGAGAGGAGAGGAGAGGAGAGGAGAGGAGAGGAGAGGAGAGGAGAGGAGAGGAGAGGAGGAGAGATGGGATGAGAGGAGAGGAGAGGAGGTAGAGGAGATTAGGAAGGGGGAGAAGAGGAGAGGAGAAGAGAGGCGAGGAGAAGGGGATGAGAGGAGAGGAGAAGAGAGGCGAGGAGAAGGGGATGAGAGGAGAGAGGAGAGGAGACTGGAGGAGAAGACAGGGAAGATGATGACAGGAGGGGGGAATGGGGGAAGGAGAAAAGGAGAGGAGGGGAGAGTAGGATGAGAGAAAGGGAGGGAGGAGAGCCTCTTCGCACGGCCTCTTCGCACAGGGTACAGAGGTAAGAGGAGAGCGGGAGAAGAGAGGGGAGACTGTGAAGGTAGGAGGGGGTGACAGTAGTGAGAGATTAGTGGAGAGGAGAGGAGAGGAGAGGAGAGGAGAGGAGAGGAGAGGAGAGGGAAATGAAGTGATACTAAGAGAGGAGAAGAGAAGAGAAGAGAAGAGAAGAGAAGAGAAGAGAAGAGAAGAGAAGAGAAGAGAAGAGAAGAGAAGAGAAGAGAAGAGAAGAGAAGAGAAGAGAAGAAAGGAAAGGAAAGGAGGAGAGGAGAGGAGAGGAGAGGAGAGGAGAGAAGAGAAGAGAAGAGAAGAGAAGAGAAGAGAAGAGAAGAGAAGAGGAGAGAAGAGGAGAGAAGAGAAGAGAAGAGAAGAGGAGAGGAGAGGAGAGGAGAGGAGAGGAGAGGAGAGGAGAGGAGAGGAGAGGAGAGAGGAGATGAGAGGAGAGGAGAGGAGAGGAGAGGGGTGAGGGATGAGGGGAGGGCATGGAGGTAAGAGGCAGACAGGCATTCAGCATCAGAGCGGCAGGGCCTTTCACTGTGCCATATGTGGCACTGTCAACCCTTCACTTCAAGACTCCAATTAATGCCCAAGCCCCCTGGGCGCTAAAGCAAGCACCACCTTCATGGGACTTTTAACCCAGCCAGAACTGGCATACCATGTCCATCACTTGGAGCAGAAACATGCTTTTTGCTTCAGAGACAGGCAGCGTGGGGACTTTTAGTCTGGAAAAAACTGGCACAGCATGCCCGTCACTTGGCGTACAGACATGCTTTTTTGCTTCAGAGACAGCATGGGACTGGTCTATTAATGAGCCCTAAAAGCTTGTCATGTTTAGTTTCCAAGTCAGGATGCTTTGCTTTCCCAGGAGTGACTTCTCTGACTTCCCAGTGCGTGCAGTCAAGGTGAATGATCATTAAGACAAAATGCTCCGTAACAGGAGAGCAAGAGTGCAAAACAAGGGTGGCACTCAAGAGAGCACAGGTCTCAAAAACCTCAAATGCCCTGTCAGCTGTGAAATCACTAAGAAATTAAAAAACACTCAAAAAGATCCTACTCAGTTCTGGATTGCAATCCACCCAGTAGTTTGTTTGTGTGTACATGAAGCCTGTAAATCAAACAAATAAACAAATAAACAAATAAAGGCTGAGAAAAGTAATTAATTATTATTATCAACTATGACAATGGGAGCTGGGGTTTGGAGTTTAACATTTCCCAAGTCTTTATGAAGCAATTTAAATTGAAAACCTTCCTTCACCACAACCACTGTCTTGTCCAGCAATAAACAAGTACCATACCAATATTCAACCACCAAAGGAAAAAAAAGACTAATTGATTCATTTCGAAGAACTCAAAGACCAGAGACAGAAGTCAGTCAGTTCGTTCGTGAGTGACTAGGGTGAAAGAATGAATGGACAATGTTTGTCCACAAAGAAGCCTCTAGTCAGATGAGAGCCACAAGGATGGCTTTATAAAAATGACCAGTGTGTTTAAAGTGCCCTTGTGTTTTTCAGTGCGTCATCCTCCACACACAGTGGCCCCTATTGTTTCCAATTATTCCTCAAAAGCCTGGGAACACACTCGTGGCAGCTGGATCGAAACGATTCACTGTGCAATGTTTGGAGAAGCGCACTGCGAAAAAAAACGATGTCTTCACAAGTAAAAGCATCTTGTTTGTAGCCCCTTAAAGGTTTAAAAAATATACAACAACAATACAACTTTTATTTACCATATCTACCATAGTACTACAATACTATTACGCAACACAGGGCCTTATGTAATTCACTACGACTTGGTCATGGCCATTCTGGTAACAGCAAATGTATAACGCCTAACAGGTTAATAGACTTGATCAAATTTAGAGTGGAATTTTCTCAAATTAGGCTATCTTTTGCTTGTTTCAATGTTTTCTTTCCCTGATTTGGGTTAATTTGGTCGTGTTTGAAAACATGGGGCAGCTGTGACCTAGTTGTTAAGAAGGTGGGCTTTAGATCAGAGGGCTGTAGGTTCAAATCCCACCCGGACCTCCCTACTTCACTCCATGGCTGGTGTGACCTTGAACAAGGCACATCAGCCCACACTGCTCCAGAGACTGTAACCAATACCCTGTATAAAAGCGTCAGCTGAGTGTAATGTAATGTAAGAACAAGACTAACATTTCCGTCAAGAAGATTAAATTGACTAAAATCAAGATGAACATGACTAAAAGATGCTTTCACTTGTTAAGATTTCATGTTTTGCCGTGCAACTGAAAAGCAATCATTCTCACAGTGTTCATGTTCTTTTCTCATAGTGTTCATTTTAAAGAATAAGGCTTGAGAGCTACTCAGTGAGTGCCGGTCCGTGCTTGTGTTGTTCACACTACTATACGCACAGCTCATTTGTTAGCAGGGCTGGGGCAAAGCTGGAGGACAGGACGCCAAGAATAGACCGGCCAGACTCTGCTGACGTCCAGTTAGGGCTGCAGACTAGCTGAAGATGTATGGGAACAGTCAGACACCCCAGGGGAAAGGGAAAAGTGTGCACATGCACGCCAACAAATATATAGTCAGACACACAGGTGCACACGCACGCAAGCACGCACACGCACATGCACACACATACACACAGACTTCTTATTTATACACTGTCATCCACACACACAAACATACTGCACACACACATACACATACACACACACACGCACGCACTGACGCACACCAACACACCGATGTTCTTTTACCCACTGTCATCTCACTGTAGCTCAGCCAGATCCAGGGCTACTCTCTCCCCTGTGTCCACTGGCCTGGTTTGTCGCACAGTACCCACAAAGTCGGCACAAAATAAACCACCATCATCGTCATCACCGTCATCATCCTCAGAAGACTCTTCGTCCCATCGCTGAGCCTCAGATGCATTGCTGTGTCCTAGAGCAGCAGCAGGACGGCTTCATGCCTGGCTCTCAGTGTCCACCACATACACACGCACGTAAGCACGCACGCACGCACGCACGCACGCACGCACACACACACGCACGCACACACACACACACGAATGCACGCACACAGACGGATACAGACACACAGACACAAACACACACACGCACACGTGCACACACACACACACACACTCTAATGCATGCATGCACACAAAGTTGCCGTCAGCACAATGCACTTGATGAACTTCTCCGTCTCTGGATGTCAAAATAAAAAAAAGACGAGCCAAAGCACAGTCAGGCAGGCAGGCTACTTTTCATCCCCCCCCTAATCTGGTGATTTCATAATTATGCTTTTTATCCGGTGCCATGGAACCCTGCAAAGACCGGTAGTGCAGAGCACACACACACACACACACACACACACACACACACACACACACACACACACACACACACACACACACACAATCTGTGAGAGATGTGAGGCGTGACACAAGGACGAGGGAAGACAGAGAGAGATGTGGAGGGTGGTGTGTGTGTGTGTGTGTGTGTGTGTGTGTGTGTGTGTGTGTGTGTGTGTGTGTGTGTGTGTGTGTGTGTGTGTGTGTGTGTGTGTGTGTGTGTGTGTGTGTGTGTGTGTGTGTGTGTGTGTGTGTGTGTGTGTGTGTGAGAGAGAGAGACTTCATGTGGAGTGTGTGCGTGACCGCCTGCAGAGAGTGAGACCACATGCAGAATGTGTGACTGCCTAACAACAGTGTGCGTGCCATTGTGTGTGTGTGTGTGTGTTTGTGTGTGTGTGTGTGTGTGAATGTACGTGTGCGTGTGCGTGTGCATGTGAGTGTGTGTTCAAGGAACCTGGCACTGCGCTGGGCAGACCTGTGACTGCCTGTCTGATTAGCTGGGGCACGGTGCTCTCTCTTCCACTGACCCACCTTACACTCTCTCTCTCTCTCTCTCTCTCTCTCTCTCTCTCTCTCGCTCTCTCTCTCTCTCCCTCCGTTTCTATTCAGCGTTGTCGCCACCGCTATGCTTGCTCGGTCAAGACAATGACTAAGGCCGTTATTTCACACAAATTGGAGCCCTAGCCAAGAGAGCGACAGATAGATAGAGAGAGAGAGGGGAGGGGGGAGAAAGAGAGAGAGAGAGAGAGAGAGAGAGAGCAGAGAGACAGGGACAGAGAGAGACAGAGAGAGACAGAGAGAGAGAGAGAGAGAGAGAGAGAGAGAGAGAGAGAGAGAGAGAGAGAGAGAGCACACAGTGGAAATGGCTCAAATAATGACTGTGGTATAATAGGTAAATGTGCTGTGAATGATCTGGGCGTGACAGGAGATGAAAAGATTGGCAAACAATAGGCATGACTAAGAGACGGACGAGGAGTACAGTCAAGACTAATACATGTAATACTATAAGATACTCTACAATACAGATCTGTTTCTATGCCACCTCGGTAGTGCCTATACACTAAGTGCACTCTCCTACAGTTTTAGTTTCTTAGACTTGTAAACTAGGCGAATCCTAGCGGCAGGATTTTGTTGCCTGGCAGGTTGTTCTAGCATAGTATTTCTCAACAGGGGCTCAGCCCCCCAGTACAGGGGGTGTTAGGGATCCCTTTGGGGGGCGTTGAGAAGGATACAGCTGAGAAGGGGCGTTGCTTAGTCTATTGGTTAGTCTATTTTATTTTTTAATGCTAAGGAGGGCGTCGGCAGGCTTATGATGAGGTCAAGGGGGCGTTGGAAGGCTTACGATAAGGTCAAGGGGGCGTTTGCTCAAAAAAGGTTGAGAACCACTTGTCTAGCAATGGACCCCCATTGATGATAATCCAAAAGAACACCAAATCCGCCCTCCAGTCACAACACTCTATCTGTGTGTCGAGATGTTTTTCTCCTGTTTGATTCTGAGAGATGAGTCATTATGGAGGACCAAGGTGATAACACAACTGTGTTGGCCTATCTCACGTACAGTTAACAGAACGCCCGCCAACCCCTGGTTGCTTCCACCCACAATGTTCAGCATTGTTAGTGGATGGTGGCAGACTGTTCGTTCCACGTTGTACGGTTAGTCTGGCTTGGCACTGCAGGCTACAGTATTGGTCTCCCTCAATGTGCCTCCATTTTGGGAACCAAGCAGAAAACAGAAAATGAAGATCCAGTCAATAGGTTTAGTTCTAGCAATGACCAAATATTGTGACGCAAGTGTCTGCTAAGGGATAATGTCCAGACTCTTTGAGCAAAAATGAAAGACTGGAAATATGCACTAAGTAGAAGAGGCTAAACCACCAGTCAACTGGATTTGTGGACCAGTGGAATAGGCCCAGTGCAGCTCAGCTGACAGTGCCTGCAATGTGGTGTTTACGTACTACTGTATGTTACTTTCTCCCATAGGAACACAGGCCATTGACAACGCTCTATGCATCTGCACGTAGCACTTATTCATAACATTCATTCAACACACACACATGATAATGCCGAGCTTTTAAAAACATCCACACACACTCACCCTGTTCCTGTCATCCATTCCTTCACATCACTCTTGATTATTTCCTGTAATGTGCTTATTTAACTGTTTGGTTTGCCAGTCAGAACAAGATAATAATCACAGGGATATTTCAGACACTCATCAATAATGCCATCTGGGGGACACTCTCGTCCACTTGCCCAGGTCTAATAAGCAGACACTAGGGAGGTCCATGTACACCAGACTGACAGACCGACAGGCAGGCAGACAGACAGAGACAGTGCTATTGTAACGGATAGGTGCGTAACTAATCATCGATTTTTTTATCGATGCATCG